>NW_027617532.1:90000-111348 GCF_964187855.1 Myxine glutinosa | reverse complement strand
AAAACCTATGTGGTGTGAATGGCAATGTTCCTCGCTGAAATGTGAAAAAACGCATTCGCTTTTCGCTCTGAAATACGTGCGAACGCGTAACTGAGTTAATGGCGGCAAGGAACATCACGTGATCGCTCTGAGCGAATCAGCGCGCTGCTCTGCCATTCCGGTCATAATATTCCTCGCTGAAATGCGCTGAGGTAAAAATATGGTAAAAAAAATATTAAGAAATAAATTTTTAGGTCGGCCATGTTCTTCCCAGGCTCAATGGCCATGTTTGTGCCAAATATCAAGTACGTGAGCCTCTCCGTTTAGGAGTCTATCGGTAACATTACACACACACACACACACACACACACACACACACACACACACACACACACACACACACACACACACACATAAACTGTGTTTTATATATATAGATGAGTGTCTCGTCTATACCCTTCCATATATCTTTAATAAATCGGGAGAATTGAAAAAGAGACATTTTCCCACCTTTTGCCTCATGCGCGTTGCACCACCAAGTTCAGGCTCGGATTGGAGCGATCCTTGGGGAACAGTGGTATATTGAATGCAGTATCGTAATCACCATTTCGGTCCTTCGCGGGGGGGGGGGGGGGGGTATATTATACCCTCGACAAAGACGGACCGTGTTAATGGATCGTCTGGGGTGACAATATCTTTGATTGCTTGCAGTGATAATACAGTAGTCGGAATTTTGTGGCATGAGTCAGTTGATCAGCTCTTGCTTCCAACTGTTGGGCTGAAATCAAACCTTTAATTAACGAAAAATGAAGCTAGCAGAAGAAGAGAAAGAAATACAAAACACGAGAAAATAAATGGAAATCTAAGACTTTGTCTCAGTGATCTTTTAACAAGACCAGAAGTCTAGCAGGGGTGTAGACAGGCTTGTAACATATTATAAACCACAAACACATGTGATTAGCTTTTTAAACAGTCGTTAATGCTGTTTATAACATTAAACAAATAAATTTGGAGGAATCCAGACATCTGTGAGGTAAGTTTTGCTTACAGAACTGAGGAAAGATCTACTGTAATCTATATTATACCCCACAGGGTTGAGTACGTACCGTTTTGTTGGAAGAGCCGTAACGCGATGCTTTCGATATTTGATGGTCATTTTAACAATCAGTTTGTTTGTGTTTCACACTGAATGAAAAACGTAAAGGCAGTGTATGGCGATTATGATATATGACAGGTTCGATGATAAGTTCGGCATGAACGGCATATAAATCAAAATGGCGATGTGTGGAGAGTCAGCCGCAGCACTGCCGTAACGACATCAGACGTAATCACATCACCCTGTCATGTGACCAGATTCTCAGCTCTGATTGGTATATGTTTGAGGGGACATACATACGGACGGACAAACACGGTTCTAGACGGCTGTGACCGATGGGCTATGCCGTAAAAACCAGCCCACCTGTGCTGCATGTTGTTTTTGTTGCTGGCACTCTTGTTAGAGGAAGCTTGATCAGGAAGGCCTTGTACTCCATGTACTGCTTCAGTGCATCCTCACTCTTCGCAATCTCACTGGGTGAAAATTACAAAGAGGACAGGGGAGGATAATGTTTACATTAAGCTGCAAATATTGTTTGCTCTCCTCCCAGCCTGGATACCTGTATTAATAGAAAACCTCAACAATGAC
This sequence comes from Myxine glutinosa, assembly GCF_964187855.1. NCBI lineage: Eukaryota > Metazoa > Chordata > Myxini > Myxiniformes > Myxinidae > Myxine > Myxine glutinosa. The sequence continues at coordinate 109,685 of NW_027617532.1, read as the reverse complement.
CCTCCAGACCCACATGGGCAGTCTGCCACAGTACACACATGAGTATTGATCTGTTGTGAAGGGGGTAGACAGTTGGTGAGTATTTAGGGGCGTTATTGGTGGGTCGTTGTTGTATAGCCCTGGGCAGTTATCTCGAACAAGCCTGTGGCAAGGAGACAGACAATTATTGATCTCGCAGGAGCGACCCGGAGACACCCGCATCCAGGATGGTGTATCCCCGCCTTCACAAAGTCAGGGCCAAGGTAAGTTCGAGAGATAGAGACAGAGAGAGACAGAGACAGAGACAGAGACAGAGACAGAGACAGAGACAGACAGACAGAGAGAGAGAGAGAGAGAGAGAGAGAGGGAGAGAGAGAGAGAATAAACAGAGACAAGAGGTCTTGGTCTCCGCTTCCAGTCCCTCGAGCAAGGAGGCTTGCTTCGATCTCTCCACGACATCGAAGTTTGAGTATTTTCCCATTCGTGTCTGTCAAATTTCCACTGGTTATTTTATTGCGTATGTGTTATTGTGTATTTCTGGTTGGTTTTTTTCTTATTGCAAGATTTTTGTAATTTGTAATTATTGTTTTGTAATTATTGCAAACTTGTGTGTAATTAGTCGTTTTTTGTTCGCACCTTGTGCGTGGCCTGGTCTATCTAGGCTCCCTACCCCCGTCGGTATACAGTATTGTGAATATAAGTTTTTCCTTCACTGTATTTGCTTGTTTCTTTGATTTTCTTTTCTCCCCCTACCTCCCACGAACATCTTACCCTTTGGCAAACGTTTTAAATACAAAAAAATTTTTTTTACTTTATTAATTATTTCTCTCCTCGCTGACACGTGCTTGTTCTCTTGCCCCCTCATCTCGCCTTGTGCCCCGCCCCCTTGTCTCGCCTTGTGCCCCGCCCACTTTATGTCCTTTTTCTCCAGCCTTTCCAATTCTAGTTTCCTCCACACTCACTCAACCCTTTCTCCTTCTTTCTCAAATCCCCCTACCTCCCAAAATCCCCTACCTCCCCTACCTCCCTCCAAAACCTTGATCTTTTCTACCCCCGCTAATTCACCCGATACACTTTTTCGAAATTCCAACTTCTTTCCTGTAAGTCATTGCAATGTCCATATGTTTTATACCTCTCCCACCACCCCCCCCCCCCCCAAGCCCTCTCCCTCCCACAGTTCTCTCGATGTCCCTGCTCTCAAATGTTGTGTTTGTGTCCTTCCCCCTCTCTCCCCATCTTGTCTACCGCTCCCCTTATTTTGTGTTTTATGTGTCGGTTTGTGTCGGTTTGACTTTTTGTGTGATTAATGTTAGCTCTTTCACAAGCCTCGATCTTGCATACAAAAAAAAAAAAGAAAAAAAAAATCTGCGTCCTCACCGAAGGACTTTTCCCAGATTGTTTTTTCACGGTTTTGTTTAATTATTATTTAAATATGTTTAAACTTTCCCCTGCAGTGTTTTATTCAGTGGTTTATTACAACACGCTGTTTTTCTTACTATTTAAAAGGCTTTTTTCAATTTCCTCTTCAAATCATTCCACTTAAAAAAAAAAAGCAATCTATTACAGTTCCTTCTCCATACATTCTCCAAACTCACCTTCATTCCACCCCTCCTCTATCGTTTTTAAAAGGATCTCTGACTTGAAAATCACAATAAACCCAGTTTGTAATAAATGTTCATTTTTCATTAATCATCCACTTTCTAAACTCCCACCTCACACCTCCCCTCCTAAACTCCCCCCTCACACCTCCCTTTCAATTCTCCCCCTTCGCCCCTCCCCTCCAAATCTCCCCCCTCTCACCTCCCCCCTTTCCCCTCTCCTTCAAAACGCCCCCCAACCCCTCTCCTTCAAATCTCCCCCCCTACCATCTTTCTCCAATTCTCCCGCCACCCTCATCCTCCTCATAGCTGCCTCCTCCTCACTTCGTCTCCCTCCTATCTCATACCTCCACCTCCTCCAACCTTCTACTTTGCTCTGCCCCCCCCCCCCCTCAAACAACCACTCAGTGTGCCTCATCCCATCACCATCAAACCTTTTGCCCTCCTCATCCTTCCCTTTCTCCTAACTCTTCTGAAATCTCTGACACACTATCAACAGCTCTCCCTACCTCCCCCACTTATCCTTCATCTTACCTCACCCCTCCCTTCCCCTGTCCTGCACCCGATGCTCCCCCTCCATCTTTCTTAACCGTATGTACCTCAAACATCTGGGGCCTTCGCTCAAACCTGATTGATCTCTCCATACAGGTTGCTTCTGACAAACGAGACGTAACCTGCTTAACAGAAACTTTCCTCCTTCAAGATGTCCCTGATTCCTTAATATCTCTTCCTGGTTACTCAGTATGATAGACCTGAGCCTCGTCCTCCGGTATGATAGACCTGAGCCTCGTCCTCGTGGTGGACGGGTTGCTGTCTTTATCAAAAACTCTCTTCCTCACTCTCCTTGCACTGCCCTCTCTCCACCCCACCCACAGGAGTACCTCTGGCTACGGCTTCCTCTCCGCTCCCACCTTTTGTTCATATGTGTTCTGTACCATCCTCCAAACAGTGATGCCCCCATTTACATTTCGCTGTCTGACAACATGGACCAACTTCTATCAACTCATCCCAACTCTCTCTTCCTCATATGTGGCGACTTCAACTGTCATCATGCCAGCTGGCTGGGTGTGGGTACCTCTCTTACCAGCTATGGCATCTTAGCAAAGGACTTCTGTGACTCATTGGGACTGACACAATCTGTCAATTTCCCGACCCGGATCTCAGTCAACGGAGCATCTTCTCTTCTAGACTTGGTTATGACAAACTTCCCTGCAAATGTCTGCTGCTCTTCTTCTGCTCCAATCGGTTCTTCTGATCATGTGTTTGTTAAAGTGGACATCTCTCTGGCCATTCTCAGAGAGCCTCGTCAGCGTCGACAAGTGTGGCATTTCACTCAGGCCGACTGGCATGGTCTTCAAGCAGCCAGAAATTATCATCTGGACTGGTCTCCCATCTCTACTGCCTCTGACATCAATTCTTCCTCGGAATTCTTCCAAAGTAAACTGCTCTCTCTCATACACAGATATATCCCATCTCGTCTTCAGCTGTCATACCCTTCCTCCCGTCCATGGTACACTGAATCTTGTGGTGAGGCAGTTGCCCTGAAACAACTTGCATTTGCCTTTTCGAAGGCTAATCCAACTGAAGGCAATCTCAGTTCCTTCCACCAAGCTCGGAACAAGTGTGTGTCTACTCTCAGGAGTGCCAGGAAGAACTATCTCTCCACACTCAAGAATAAACTCTCAAACCTGTCTCCTTCCTCCAAATCCTGGTGGCGTCTGGTCAAATCTGTTTCTCGTGTTTGTTCCTCCTCCATCCTCTCCCTTACCTCAAATAGCTACACAGTTGACACCGCACGTGACAACGCCGGATGCCTCAACTCTGTGTTTGCCTCAAAATCTTGTGTCCCAAACCCATCTCTCTCTGTTCCCACTTTACCCAGTCAAACCCAGCTACTCCTGGACTCTGTGTCCTTCTCTCTTGACAAGGTGGAGAAGTTTCTGTCAATCCTCGGCTCTGATTCTGCAACTGGACCAGACGGCATCAGCCCACGGGTCCTAAAATCCTGCTCTGCCGCTCTTTCACACCCTCTCTCTATTCTCTTCACCCTCTCTTTTGCTCAAGGTCATCTGCCATCAGTTTGGAAATCAGCCAACATTACCGCTTCACACAAAAGAGGTGCAAAAACAGATCCTTGCAACTACAGACCAATCAGCCTGCTCTCAATAATCAGCAAAGTCATGGAATCCAACATTGGGATATCAAATCCTTCCTCTTCTCCAATTGTTTGATCTCTGATCATCAATTTGGTTTCAGACCAGGTCACTCTACTTTGGACATGCTGCTTATGCTGTCTCAACAACCGATGGAGGTCCTCAATGCCAAACAGGAAATTAGAGCTGTCTGCCTTGACACATCACATGCCTTCGATACGGTCTGGCACCCCGCCCTGCTTACTAAACTCTCCTCTTATGGTATCCATGGAAACTTCCACGCATGGCTTGCAGACTTCCTCTCTGGTCGGAGTCAACGTGTGGCCCTGAATGGGTTTCTCTCATCTCCCCTTCCTGTTCAGGCTGGAGTTCCTCAAGGCAGTGTTCTGGGCCCTGTGCTTTTTCTGTTCTTCATCAATGATCTCTCCGACTCTCTGGAAAATCCTCTCTATCTCTTTTCTGATGACTCCACTCTCTGCCGCTCCATTTCTCATCCCTCAGATCGGCAGTCTGCAGCGTCCCCACTCTCTGCAGACCTTGACAAAATCACAGACTGGTCAAACAAGTGGAACATGTCTTTCAATCCTGACAAATCTCACACTCTCACTGTGTCTCTCCGACAGGACCGACTGGACAACCCTCCCATCTACTTTCTCAACAATCCTCTCCAAGAAGTTCTGTCACTCAAGCTTTTGGGTCTCACTATCTGATCCATGATCTTTCCTGGGAAAACCGCATTTCCAAGCTGGCCTCCAAAGCCAGTTGCTGACTGGGCATCCTCCGTCATGCGAAGTCCTTCGTTGGCACACCTGAGCTCCTCACCACATACAAGGCTTTCATCCACAGCTCAATGGAATACTGCTCTACCCTCTGGGCTGGTATTCCTTCCTCACACCTGGCTCGGCTTCACGCTGTTGAAACCAAAGCTTTCAGAATCATTGGAATCTCCCGCAATGAAGCCAACTCCGAAGGCCTTTCACTCACTCACCGCAGGCAGGTTGGTGGTCTTTCTGTCTTCTACCGACTCCTCTCCTGCCTAGCTCCCCCAGCTCTATCTGTGCTCTGTCCCCCAAATATTCCTGCTGGATGCACAAGATCTGCCAGCAACCCTCTTCTGGTGAAACTGCCAAAATCAAGACTCTCTGCTCACCTTCACTCTTTCATTCCTCTTTCTCCCGCCTCTGGAACAAACTCCCTCACTGTCTTCAATCCCACTCCTCCCTCTAGGTCTTTAAAACAGCTGTTCACCATCATCTCTTATGTTCCCCCATCCAAAACCTTGATCATTTCTACCCCCATTAATTTACCCCAGAGCCACTTTTTTAAAATACCAACTTCTTTCCTGGAAGTCCTAGCAGTGTCCATGTGTTTTATACCTCTCCAAACCCCCTTCCCCCTTCCCATGCCTCCTCCCCCCAAGCCCTCTCCCTTTCCACAGATCTCCCGATGTCTCTGTTCTCTGCTGTTGTACTTGTGTGCTTCCCTCTCTCTCCCCATCTTGTCTCCCACTCCCTTTATTGTATGTTTTGTGTGTCAGTTTTTGTTTTTTTGTGATTGATGTTAGGTCTTACACGAGCCTCGATCTTGTATACAAAAAAAAAAATGGCACTGCACTCTGGAAAACATTGTGGGGATTTTAAACAATACTACTCTCAAAGGTGTGAATCAGGCCTGCTAAAAATGGTGAAGAAACAATGCTGTACACCTTTGGTGGTAAATGTATTAGTTAATACACAAATTGTATGAAGATCTCTTACTACATGGGTAAGGTGCTTAATGTAATCGAAACAACCCAAGCACATGTATTCGCATTAGCAAGGTGAGATCAATACCTCTTCAGCAAAGCAAGGTGCATATTCTCTCGTTTAATCTCCAGTATCGTGTCCAACTTTTTCTTCGTTTCTATTTCCACCCTGTGAGTACAAACAGGACAAGGTGAATGTGTGGGGTGGTCTAAGTACCGGCTCATGCAATTTCCTTGTTTCAGTCATTTTTACCTCCACCACTAAAGGTGGGCAGAAGTTATGTTTTCACCCTTGTCTGTCTTTTTGCCTGTGAACAGGATATCTCAAAACGTTGTGGACGGATTCGGACAAAATTTGGTGGAGAGTTTGGGTTCGTCAGCGTCACAAAGACGAAATGATGAGATTTTGGTGAGGATCCAGACGCTGGAATTTTAAAGTGATTCTTCACCATTGAGATATCGGGCCAAAAACGATACATAGCAGGATATATCAAAAAGTTATTGACGGATGCGGACGAAACTTGGTGGACAGGTTGGGTAGCTGACAAAGATGAATTAATTCGATTTTGATGATGATCCGAATCCGGATCCAGATATGATCATTATTTAAGAAATTCTTTACCATTGAGCGATGGGGCCAAAAACGACATACAGCTTTATATTCCCAAACTGTTGTGGACGAGTTATGACAAAAGTAGGGGGATGAGTTGGTTAGCCCTGGTTAGGATTTTGGTTCAGATCCAGATCCAGATCCAGATCCGGCCTATCCGTGGAATACAAAACGTAAACTGTTCAGCCTCGCAGAGGTATACTCTCTACTGAGTGCCGTTATAGTTTGTGATGTTATGCGTGTGTGGCCGACGCTGTCAAACTGCCATACCTGCTGACTTTTAAGACGATGCTGTACGTTTATCAATAACTTTTCAATAGCCATCACAGATTTTGATCATTCAAACTGTACTCTAACGGCATAACTGATACAATGTTAGCAATCAAGTGGCCTGGTCATTGCTGAGACCAAGGCACTTTCCTGGTGATACTAGGGCCCTGGGTTGAAATCCTACTTGTGATTTGTATCAAGTCATTCCATGCACTATGAAGATGGTAGAAATGTTTCTGTAAATACCTTTTCACATCTGCTTCATGAGTATAAGATGAGCATCAGCATTAAAAGGAAACGGTAGAGGTGCAAACAATTACATCTTTATAGCCTCAATAGAGGTATGGCAGTTATCCTTAAGGAACTCATCAAACTGCAGCGCTTCATTTTCCAGGCACTTCTCAGCCTGAGCAAGCCGTTGTTCCTCTGACAAGGCCAAAGCGGAAAGCTTGTGCATCTCCTCCTGCTTCACGGACAGCGAGTACTGCGGGGATAGTCACATTAGCCTGGCTCAAGGGTAAATTATTACTTAAAAGGGGAAAATAACTTGCATTCTTTTCACAAGACACATTAAAACCTCTGTACGGTTTGATTGACCGGTTCGTGCAGAATATAATATTGTTGCAGAGAACCAGGTTTAAATCACAAACTTCCATTTCAAACATCTCTGTATTTAATTACACTGCGCAAAGCGAAAAACGGGGTTAAGCAATTGGTTCATATCCGTCCATCTGTCCATCCAACTATCTGTCTGTCTTATCAGTTTATGACCGAGGAACAACTTATTTCAACTGGTGAGGTACCCGTGCTAAGCACGGGTGGGAGGCCAGAAGCAAACAGACAATGCAGAAACGGCGAATGCCAAAGCATGAAACCAATAAATTCCACATTGCTGTAGCACCCTCAGTCGCACGTCAGACATGGACAGCAAGTTCGTGAAGGACTTCCATGAAAAACGTACCCGTTCGCAAACAAACGGGTACGTTCACGAATAGAAACATCGATCGTGGGTCCGTGGCGAATCTGCATATGGCGATCCGCGAAGTTCACGTTTAGAAAATAGAAACCGTCACTGCATTTCGTCATTCACTTGAACTCGATATCTCTTTTTCATTCCAAACAGCATAACTCCAATCACAAATTAAATAACATTAATATAAAAAAATTAACTTTTAACAACATTCGTGACATAAACAAATATTTAAATCCTGATGTGAAGTTCCGTACGGTTGGGTGAACACAATTACGAATTCAAAATTGTAATTGTATTCACTCAATTCCAATCATCAATTGATACTTTAACAAAATGATTAACACGATTAACGTTTAACGATTTAACATTACGAACGAATGACGGTTGTATTTGGATATTATCAAACCCGCGCATTGCCGTCATCTGTCCACTTCCGGATTCGCTGCAGATTCGTAATTCTCATCAAAATCTAAACAGTATTTGTAGAATTTCAATAAAAGCCACATCACTGTTCATATCGGTAAATATTATTCCATCGTGTTTGGAAAAACTGGAAAATTGGAAAAACAATATAGCCTATTTTACTCGAGGGGGTCCCAGGAATACCCACCCAAAATTTCCCACCCAAAATATCGTTGCGATCGGTTGAGCCGTTTTTGCGGTACCTTCGAACGGACAGACGGATGCACATTTGGTGAATTATAGTAAGAAGATTGATTGTTATATTTTGAACACGAATCAGAACATGAATGGGAAAACAAGTTTGCCGTTTTTCGCAGAGAGGACTGAGCTAATATTATAATCTGTCTACCTGTCTGGCAATCAAACAAAATTGAAAATAATTCCAAACAGAAACTTACTATTTTTAAGGACGTTATAAAGGACACTAACAACAGCCACACAGAAACAATGCAACGTGATAAAATAAGGTGATGTAAAAGACGTTGCATAAACGATTGTGAACGTACGAAAAAAAGGGTTTTTTTCTACAGCTTTTAAAACGTTTATTTTATTTCAATTGAATTATATACTTGAACAGTGTAGAACATAAATCATGCACCTTCTTGACACTTCCAAAAACCTCCATTTTAGCAGTACTTGGACAAAATATTAAGCTGTTTTATGCAATTTCGACCAATCAAATGTTCCACTCATGCATCAGCGTTGGGCAATATCAACATTCAGACAAAATGGTGGCTCGGAGGAAATATTGATTGCCTCGGGAATAGAAAGCAAGACTTTAAAAGACCCTTCACATGTCCTTTTTCTCAAGACCGTGTCAAGTAAGGTGTTCTATAAACTCTCTAGTTTTTAGCTCACCTGGAACAAATTGATCAGGTGATGTATTGGCAGTCAGTCAGTATGTAAACACACTGATCTTCTTCTTCAAAACAACACAAATTTTTGATGAAATTTACCCACACCCTTTATCACCTGTGATGGAATAAAGTTTGTTCACGGCATTAAAAAAATCAGTGTGTAAGGAGTTTTATGGGGGGGGTGGGGGGGGGGATGACTTGACCCCCCAGTATAGGCATTTGCTTTCTTCTCTGAAACTACACACGTGATTTTGATGAAACTTGACCACAAACTTCATCACCTGTGATGCTAAAATGAATAGTCCTGTTTTCACCAAACTTTTTAGAAGTTCTGAGGACCAAGGCCTCCCGATGCCTTGCAAATCCAATGAAATAATTTGCATATTAAGCGCTCCATCGCCTATAAGTGTGTGTGTACCGTACTGCCATCATCATGTCTAGCAAGAGGTCAATGTATAGGTCAAAGGCCAATACCATTCCGGGAATGCTATGTTTGACTTCTCAAAAAGTATTCACCCGATTTAGATGTAACTTGGTAGGAATCATCTCTGCATGGTGTTTGTTCAAACCATCGGCTATTTTATATATTTTGTGGGTCATCCACACATACCAGTCGTTCCTTGGTTTTACTAGGTGAGCCAAGGGGAATTGCCCCTATTTTTATACTATACTATATGTATAAGAGAAATCAAAATGTATCTCATGTACCCCCTGAAGGAGGCATCATGTAGCCCCTGCGGGTCCATGGACACCCAGTTCACGACCACTGCCCTAGTCCGAGGAGGGGACTACAGACAACCAAGGCTCAGTGAGATATGTGGCCTGTTTATTGGTTATTTCTTTAAAGACTGCAGCTCGCAGCCTGGAAATGGCCATTTTCATCAGGTGCTGTGCGAGTGCATAGTCTGTTCAACATATGCTACATTATATACCTGAGTACAGACACTCCTCGAGTTACGACGTAGGCGACTTACGACAACTCGCACTTACGACCGGCGCAAAAATCTCAGTTGCTCCTTGTGCCTCGCGCTGACAACATCCCTTACGCTCCATCGCCTATAAGTGTGTGTACTGTACTGCCATCATCATGTCTAGCAAGAGGAAGAGTGCATCCACTGATGGATCGGAGAAAAAGAAGAGGAAGGCGATCAACCTGGAGTTAAAGATGAAAATAATCGTGCAGCTCGAGGAAGGTAAAAGCATGGCTGCCACTCACGTGACATAGGCCTCTCACATTCGACGGTGTCCACCATCTTGAAAGATAAACACCACATCCGAGAAGCTGTGAAGGGATCGGCACCCATGGGAGCTACTATCATCACCAAGAAGTGGCAAAGGCCTATCCATGAAATGGAGAAGATGTGTGTGTTTATATGTGTTTATGTTATAACTTATAGGGTACTTTATCACATTCTTATTACAGTGCCACATTATTTGTGTACCTCATTTTGTACCTGTATTTTTGTAAACTTTTTTGTACAGTAAAACGGATTGTAATGTCATAAAGTCTTTTATTTCAACCCTTTTATTTATTTTGTGACCGCCTGCGCCCAGCACCAGAACGAGAGAGAGTCAAAACGTGGCTGCTCGCCACGAAGCCCAGGACAAAGAGAGAGAGAACAATGGTGGTCCCTTCACTTTTTCCTCTCTCGTGTCCCGATGACCAATGGTGCAGCGCCATCGCATCGCCCCATCATTACCCAACCAATCCTCATTCGGGGAGTGACCTCACGGCCATCCTTGACGCCCATCGAGAATGTTCAGGGGCGGGGTTCCCTGGCCGATCAGTCAATGTTCGGGTCTTTGTCGGCATAACGGTGTTGTGAATGGATGGAGCTTTTCGTCGTTCTTAATGGCAGCCCTTTTTAGTTTGAATAAAACAGAAGGGAAAATCACAGGAGCAATTACACACTGGGGATTATTCTTAAGCCCTACCTAATTAGCATAGGTCCATCCCTCATATGGAGACACATAGACGATCTTACCCGGAGAGTCGGCCTAACGGATTGCCTAATTAGTTACATGAAGGTTCTTCTTCTTCGCAACATTCGGGGCATGCTAATCTATACAATTTTATCTCGACTAAGGTATTTCATTACCTACCCCCCCCCCCCCCCCCCCCCACACACATAATAGTATTTTAAAGAAATTTCAATGGTTGCTAGAAGACAGGACAGCATGTAGAATCATACTAACATAATAAGACTTTGAACAAACAAACAAACAAATACCTATTTTGGGGGGCAACCCCCCCCCCCCGCCCCCAACCCCATATAACTCCTCAGACCCTATTTTTTTTAATGTCCGTGAACAAAGTTTGGTACAGCACAGGTGGTGAAGGTTGTGGTCAAGTTTCATCGAAATTGTGTGTGTAGTTTCAGAGAAGAAAGCAAATACCTATTTTGGAGAGGTCAGACCTGGACCCACTTTGACCCCGGTAAACCCCCTTAGACCCCAATTTTTCTAATGCCGTGAACAAACTTCAGTCACAACACAACAAATATCATTTGCGCCACGTTTGGTCACAATCCCTTCAGTGGTTTCAGAGAAGAAGTTGTAAGTGTTTACGGATGGACGGACTGACTGACTGACTGACTGACGGACGGACGACCCGCCATCGCATAAGCTCCCCGAAACTTCGCTCCAGGTGAGCTAAACATTGGTTTTGGTGAATATTTTGAGAACGCTCTATTTCGTCTCTGACTCAAACAGCCTCTACCTCTGCACGGATTCATCAAATACACTACTCACAATAAGTTAGGGATATTGTGGGAGTGAGTTATTAATTTTTTTATCAGGGTTAGGGTTAGGGTTGTTAGGGTTAGGGTTAGGGTTAGGGTTAGGGTTAGGGTTAGGGTTGTTAGGGTTAGGGTTAGGGTTGTTAGGGTTAGGGTTAGGGTTAGGGTTGTTAGGGTTGTTGTTAGGGTTAGGGTTAGGGTTAGGGTTAGGGTTAGGGTATTGAAATCAAGAATGCTGTGTTTTTTCACTCATTAATAACCATAGAATTAGGACCAACAACTATTTTCAACATAATTAACACACAAAATCAACCACACCGAAGAACCTGCCAATATCCCTAACTTATTGTGAGTAGTGTACATTGAATAGTTGAACGGAGCAAAAAATTTGAGTACACAATCTTTACCCCATTATCGTAAAGGAGTGCTTTTGGCACCTGCATGAGAAACACCTGAATGAAATGAATGGGTTTGGCACCTGCATGAGAAACATCTCTCGCTTGCTGTTCACAAACTCAGAAAGAGTCTCCTTCTCGACATGCAGACCTGTGTGTTACAGATATGAGTTGCCATCAACATGGTGCAGTTTCAGGTACTTATATATGAATGACAAAACAAATGTCAACTCAAACAGTTCCGTTTACAATTGATTGTGTTGAAAATAACGCCTAGCTTTTCCATGAGCCTCGACTTTGTATACACAAACAAAACATTAAAGTTTCTGCTATATTTGGTTTCAGTAACCAAACCACATTATGATTAACCCAATAACCAGAATTCTTACATTTCCTGTCAATATGGCTGAAGGATTCAGGGACAGAGATATGCACTGGCAAAGCAAATAACACCTGAGTTCTCTGAGGGTTAATGAACCCTCTTGTTAGTCAGAAAGCATGTTCACTGATTAATCAGGAAGCAGGCCAACTGGTTAATCACTAAAATCTGTTTGCACTCGTAAAAAATAAAATCCGGGTGAGTTCACTTCCACAGCACAAACCAAGATGGCGAGATTACATAGAAATGCAGTATCAGGAGCAGCGCTGATTTCAAGGGCCACTCGTTAGTCAGAATGCAGGCCGGTGCCCACTGGTTAGTCAGAAAGTAGGCCAACTGGTTAATCAGAAACGGTGCCCACTGGTTAGTCAGAAAGCAGGCCAACTGGTTAGTCAGAGCCCATTGGTTAGTCAGAAAGCAGGCCAACTGGTTAGTCAGAGCCCATTAGTTAGTCAGAAAGCAGAACAACTGCTTAGTTAGAGCCCATTAGTTAGTCAGAAAGCAGAACAACTGGATAGTCAGAGCCCAATGCTTAGTCAGAAAGCGGAACAACTGGTTAGTCAGAGCCCATTAGTTAGTCAGAAAGCAGAACAACTGCTTAGTCAGAAAGCAGAACAACTGGTTAGTCAGAGCCCAATGCTTAGTCAGAAAGCAGAACAACTGGTTAGTTAGAGCCCATTTGTTAGACAGAAAGCAGAACAACTGGTTAGTCAGAGCCCATTAGTTAGTCAGAAAGCAGAACAACTGGTTAGTCAGAGCCCATTAGTTAGACAGAAAGCAGAACAACTGGTTAGTCAGAGCCCATTAGTTAGACAGAAAGCAGAACAACTGGTTAGTCAGAGCCCATTACTTAGACAGAAAGCAGAACAACTGGTTAGTCAGATCCCATTAGTTGGACAGAAAGCAGAACAACTGGTTAGTCAGAGCCCATTAGTTAGTCAGAAAGCAGAACAACTGGTTAGTCAGAGCCCATTAGTTGGACAGAAAGCAGAACAACTGGTTAGTTAGAGCCCATTAGTTAGTCAGAAAGCAGAGCAACTGGTTAGTTCGAGCCCATTAGTTAGTCAGAAAGCAGAACAACTGGTTAGTCAGAGCCCATTAGTCAGAAAGCAGAGCAACTGGTTAGTCAGAGCCCATTAGTTGGACAGAAAGCAGAACAACTGGTTAGTTAGAGCCCATTAGTTAGTCAGAAAGCAGAGCAACTGGTTAGTTAGAGCCCATTAGTTAGACAGAAAGCAGAACAACTGGTTAGTCAGAGCTCATTAGTGAGTCAGAAAGCAGAACAACTGGTTAGTCAGAGCCCATTAGTTAGTCAGAAAGCAGAACAACTGGTTAGTCAGAGCCCATTAGTTAGTCAGAAAGCAGAACAACTGGTTCGTCTAAGCCACTGGTTGACCAGTAGGTTCTCTGGTTAATCAAAAGTTAGGCTTTTTTTCTTTTTCTTTTTTGTATACTGAATCGAGGCTCGTGAAAGAGCTAACATTTATTTCACAAACAAATCAATCAGACAAACAAAATATACAAAAAGAGGGAGCGGAAGACAAGATGGGGAGAGAAGGGGAAGCACACAACCACAACATTTGAGAGCAGGGAGAAGTGTGGGAGGGAGAGGGCTTGGGGGCAGGAGGCGTGGGAAAGGGAGGGGGGGGGGGGGAAGAGGTATAAAACACAAGGGGACCGAAATTAGCGGGGGTAGAAGAGATCAAGGTTTTGGATGGGGGAGGATAAGAGATGGTGGTGAACAGCTGTTTTAAAGACCTGGAGGGTGGAGTGGGATTGAAGAGAGTGAGGGAGTTTGTTCCAGAGGCGGGAGAAAAGAGGAATGAAGGAGTGAAGGTGAGCAGAAAGTCTTGATTTTGGCAGTTTAACAATAAGAGGGTTGCAGGCAGATCTTGTGCGACCTGTAGAAATATTTGGGGGACAGAGCCCAGAGAGAGCTGGGGGGGGCAAGGCCAGAGAGGAGTCGGTAGAAGACGGAAAGACCACCAACCTGCCTGCGGTGAGTGAGTGAAAGGCCCTTGGAGTTAACTTCATCGCGGGAGATTCCAACGATTCTGAACGCTTTGGTTTCAACAGCGTGAAGACGAGCTAGGTGTGAGGCAGGAGCACCAGACCAGAGGGGAGAGCAGTATTCCATAGAGCTGTGGATGAAAGCCTTGTATGTGGTGAGGAGCTCAGGTGTGCCAAGGAAGGACTTCGCACGACGGAGGATGCCCAGTCGGCGACTGGCTTTGGAGGCCAGATTTGAAATGTGGTTTTCCCAGGAAAGATCATGGCAAATAGTGAGACCCAAAAGCTTGAGTGACAGAACTTCTTGGACAGGATTATTCAGAAAGTGGATGCGAGGGTTTTCCAGTCGGTCTTTTCGGAGAGACATCGTAAGAGTGTGAGATTTATCAGGATTGAAAGACATGTTCCATTTGTTTGCCCAGTCTGTGATTTTGTCCAGGTCTGCAGAGAGTGAGGAGGCTGCAGACTGCCGATCTGAGGGATGAGGAATGGAGCGACAGAGAGTAGAGTCGTCAGCAAAGAGATAGAGAGGATTTTCAAGAGAGTCAGAGAGATCATTGATGAAGACCAGAAAAAGCACAGGGCCCAGAACACTACCTTGGGGAACTCCAGCCTGAACAGGAAGAGGAGATGAGAGAAACCCATTCAGGGCCACACGTTGACTACGACCAGAGAGGAAGTCCGCCAGCCATGCGTGGAGATTTCCATGGATACCAAAGGAGGAGAGTTTGGTGAGCAGAACGGGGTGCCAGACCGTATCGAAGGCACGTGAAATGTCAAAGGAGACAGCTCTAATTTCCTGTTTGGCGTTGAGGACCTCCATCCATTGTTGAGAAAGCAGAAGCAGCATGTCCAGAGTAGAGTGACCAGGTCTGAAACCAAATTGATGATCAGAGATCAAGCCATTGGAGAAGAGGAAAGATTTCATATCTGAAGCAATGATGGATTCCATGACTTTGCTGATAATTGGGAGAAGGCTGATTGGTCTGTAGTTGCTAGGATCTGTTTTTGCACCTTTTTTGTGCAAAGCGGTGATGTTGGCTGATTTCCAAGCAGATGGCAGATGACCTTGAGCAAAAGAGAGGGTGAAGAGAACAGAAAGAGGGAGTGAAAGAGCAGAAGAACATGATTTTAGGACCCGTGGGCTGATGCCGTCAGGACCAGTTGCAGAATCAGAGTCGAGGGTTGACAGAAACTTTTCCACCTTGTCAGGAGGAAAGGACACAGAGTCCAGGAGCAGCTGGGTACGACTGGGTACGGTGGGTACAGAGAGGGATGGGTTTGGGACACAAGATTTAGAGGCAAACACAGAGTTGAGGCATTCAGCTTTTTCACATGCGGAGTCAGCCGTTAAGCCGTTTGAGGTGAGGGAGGGGATGGAGGGGGAACAAACACCAGAAACAGATTTGACCAGATGCCACCAGGATTTGGAAGAGGGAGACAGATAAGAGAGTTCGGTCTTGAGAACGGTGAGATATTGTTTCCTGGCTCTCCTGAGGGTGGACACACACTTGTTTCGGGCTTTGTGAAAGGAAATGAGATTTCCTTCCATTGGATTTGCTTTCCAGGAGACGAAAGCAAGTTGTTTCAGGGCAACAGCCTCACCACAAGATTCCGTGTACCATGGACGGGAGGAAGGGTATGACAACTGAAGACGAGATGGGGTAAATCTGTGCATGAGAGAGAGCAATTTACTTTGAAAGAATTCCCAGGATGAGTTGATGTCAGAGGCGGTAGAGATGGGAGACCAGTCCAGATGATTGATGGCTGCTTGAAGACCGTGCCAGTTGGCCTGAGTGAAATGCCAGACTCGTCGACGCTGAGGAGGCTCTCTGAGAAAAGTCAAATGTCCACTTTGACAAGCACATGATCAGATGAGCCGATTGGAGCAGAAGAAGAGCAGCAGACATTTTCAGGGAAGTTAGTCATAACCAAATCCAGAAGAGAAGATGCTCCGTTGACTGAGATCCGGGTCAGGAAATTGACAGATTGTGTCAGTCCCAGTGAGTCGCAGAAGTCCTTTGCTGAAGAGCCATGGCTGGTGAGAGAGGTACCCACACCCAGCCAACTGGCATGGTGACAATTGAAATCACCACATATGAGGAAGAGAGAGTTGGGATGGGTGGATAGAAGTTGGTCCATATTATCAGACAGCGAGATGTAGATGGAGTCATCACTGTTTGGTGGACGGTACAACACACATATGAACAAAAGGTGGGAGCGAAGGGGAAGCCGTAGCCAAAGGTATTCCTAGGGGTGAGGTGGAGAGAGGGCAGTGGAGGGCGAGTGAGGAAGAGAGTTTTTTATAAAGATAGCAACCCCACCTCCAGGACGAGGCTCAGGTCTATCATACCAGAGGAGGGAATAACCTGGGAGAGATACCAAGGCATCAGAGACATCATGAAGGAGGAAAGTTTCTGTTGAGCAGATCACATCCGGTTTGTCAGAAGCAACCTGTATGGAGAGATCAGTCAAGTTTGAGCGAAGGCCCCGGATGTTTGAGGTCCATACCGTTAATGAAGAGGAAGGGGGAGCCTCGGGTACAGAACAGGGGGTGGGGGAGGGGTAGGGTAAGATGTGGAAGAGGAGGAAGAGGTAGGGAGAGCTGTTGAAGGTGTGTCAGAGATTTCAGAGATTTCAGAATAGCTTGGAGAAAGGGAAGAATGGGGCGGACAAAAGGTTTGATGGAGATTGGGTGAGGCACAGTGAGGTGTTATTTGAGGAGGGGGAAGAGCGAGGCAGAAGGTTGGGGGAGATGAAGGTGAAAGTTGGAAGGGGGAAGAAGCAGGGAGGTTGCTTTGAGGAGGAGGGGTGAGAGGGGAGTCTAGGATGGGAGGAGCGAGGGAGAGTCTCGGAGGGGAGAGGGGGGGGGAGTTTAGGAGGGAAGGGGGGATGGGGAAGATTTGGAGGGGAGGGGTGAGATTGGATTTTGAAAAGTGTACGATTCATGGGAAACGAACATTTTTTGCAAAATGAGTTTGAGACCTTCGAGTCAAAAATACGTTTGAGGATGCTGAAGGAGGGGTGGAGTTCTGGATAGTTTAGGGAATGTAGAAAGGAGGAACTGTAAGAGATGGTATTATATATATTTTTTGGAATGAATAGATTTGGTGAGCAAGACGAAAGCATCCTTTTGTAGGAGAAGAAGAAAAAGGTGTTATAATATATGAGAGAAAATAGTTGTTCAGGGGAGAGATTATACATTTCTAACCACGTGATCGCGAACAACGTGAACGAAGAATGAACGAACAAATAAACGAATAAGCCCTGAGAAGGAAATATTTTTTGGGTTTTTTTTTTTTTGAGATATTAAACAAGGAGGTATGGGGTGAACGACTGGGATGAAACAGACAACGAAAATAATTGCAGCGCATTCGACGAATCGCTGAGAGAAAAACAAAACCACAAGGTCGGAGACGGTACGGTAG
Organism: Myxine glutinosa; assembly: GCF_964187855.1. Classification (NCBI taxonomy): domain Eukaryota; kingdom Metazoa; phylum Chordata; class Myxini; order Myxiniformes; family Myxinidae; genus Myxine; species Myxine glutinosa. Next base: position 92,089 of record NW_027617532.1, on the reverse strand, counting down.
CCTAGGCCTACGAGTACTAGGCCTCAGAATACTCGATGCGCATTCACCGACGATTGTGTATACATGTACGAAAAATTAGCACCGAAAATTTTCCAAAAGATACGCTATAGACCGAAACGCTATATACAAACAAAAGATACGCTATATACACCGAAAGATAGATACAGTCTCGACAAAAACACAATTGTGAAAGATCACTTAGCTTCGAAAGCGTGAGCGCATGGAACAGCTTCGAAAAGACGTGACCTCGCCGTGATCTCGCGAGATCCAATCGGTTACATTCAAAATCGGCATTGTAGTTACATTCAAAATTGGGCTTTCAAGTTTAATTTTGAATGAAGTTTCACTTGTTGAATAAATCTGATTCCTGAAGCTGCATAACATCTCACCATGAGTGGTGGACGGAGGGAAGACAGGGTCCCTCTTCTTGCCGACATCATATTTTTCAGGGTTTTCTGATTGTTCTTCGAACGTGCCCGACAGCAACTGGTGCTTGGATGCGGCTGTGCGTGCGTGCAGGCTCCTTGCGACCGTCGTCTTCTCATGCACATGCTGCTTCTTCTGTCGCTGTCGTTCCTGGACAAATCAAGCATCATTCTCACTGTGCACCCAAACAGGAACAGCGCGATCGATGGGCTCCAGGGCCCTTGGCATTGAATAAAGATACGGACAGCACATCGACTTTACCACTAATCCAGTGTTGTATATGAAATATTAACAACAAACCTTATATTTGGACGTGTTTCAGAGATTGTAGTTTCCTTGTATTTCTTCGTGCAAAACATCTCACGATTTCAGAATAATGATGGAGGACTGTGAATGGGGTTTGATTTTAAACGAAAAGCTTTCACCCACCTGCTCCTTCCGACTCCGCTCTTCCTCTCGGATGGCAAGAAGATTCTCACCAGATGGACGACGAAATGGATTCTCGCATTTGCTCATGTTTCCTGATCCAGAAGTGAGATAAAGATCACGCATTTGTTACAAATCCGAGTGATAGTGTGAGGCCATTCCATTGTAACATACCTTTGCTACCCCGGCCTTACCATAAGATAGTGCTATCCTTACTCTAGACTCTAGAGTCTAGATAGACCAGAACACTTTAATCAAGGTAAACTTTCAAAAAAAAAAAAATCTTGCATATTAAATGTTTACTATATGTTTATTTTTGCTGCAAAAGGAAGTCTAGTGTTGTATTTTCGAAATTCATGGCTGTAGATATTTCGAGACGGCATCAGCAAACTCGCCTTTGAGCTATCTAGTCTGGGTTTGATTCCCGACCTGTTTGCTGCTTTGCAGCCTGGGAGTTAGTTGCATTATGAAGTGCTGTATCGCTCGGATCGATATTAAGCAGGGTGTCCCATCTACTTGCATTAATTGGTGGACAGTAAATATCTCACGATGTATTTCGCAAAGAGAAGGTCATTGTGTGTCTGCAACCTGGCCAAATTGCCTCCCCGACTATCACTGGGAAGGCAATGGCGACCCAGTGTAAACCATTGCATTGGACCGCTTTGGCAGCACCGAACACACCTATAGGTAGCCACCCGAATAGGGGAATGATTACGTTTTTCAATTTAACAGCAAACTATGAGATAACGAATTATTTACAAGTAGAGCTACATTCAAAGTACACCGCCTCATGGCCAATAAATAAATAAATACATAACATCCTCCAGCGGGCGATATTGCCGGGGCGCCCGGCGATGCCACCCTGCAGCGCATGGAGAAGGAATTGGGAGGGAGCGGTGTATAATAATTGATTAATTGCGTAATTAAAATAAATAAATCATCATCGTAAAATAATTAATTTCTTAATCAATTGGCTAATAGCATACCGAAACCAACATTCCATCATCCAAATATGTCACTTTTTGAAAATTAATTAATCAAATAATTAATTCAATAATTAAATAATTAATCGATTAATTGATTAATCAATAAATCAAAAATACCCTATACAGCCACATCACTTGCTCATTGTCATGTCCGAATATCAGCTTCCGAGCTCAAAAGGTGCCTGAGATATTGCCCAGATGAGAAAGAAAATAAATAAGTACGTACTTAATAAATGAATAATCAAGTAATT
>NW_027617532.1:45000-85000 GCF_964187855.1 Myxine glutinosa | reverse complement strand
AGTGAATGGAGCTCACCATGTGTGTTGGTTCCAAAACCCGATGGCAGTTTTCGCTGTTGTACGGATTTAAAACGGGTTAATTCAGTGACCAAGACCGACTCATATCCCATCCCAAGGATTGATGACCGTATTGATGGAATAGGCCCAGCTAAATTTGTAACTAAGTTTGACTTGCTGAAGGGTTATTGGCAGATACCTCTTACCGATCGGGCAAAATAGATTTCGGCTTTAGTCACACCAAATGGGTTGTATCAGTACAAGGTTCTTCCCTTTGGGTTGAAGAACGGTCCTGCTATGTTTCAACGACGAATAAATAAGCTTATTGTAGACCTTGAGGGGGTGGAGGCTTATCTTGATGATGTCATCATCCACACCATGACAATGGAAGATCATCTTAAACAAATTCATGCATTCTTCAAGAAACTGACCGAGGCAGGGTTGACCATAAACTTAGCTAAAAGTGAGTTTATAAAAGCACAGGTGGTGTTCCTAGGCCATGTCGTAGGTCAGGGTCAGGTGCAACCAATGACGGCCAAGATAGAAGCCATTGATCGCTTCCAAATTCCAAAATGGAAAAAGGAGCGTATGAGATTCTTGGGTACGGCTGGTTGGTACCGGCGGTTCTGTCGGAATTTTTCTGATGTGGTGTTTAGGGCTGCGACCTTTGTGCCACCTTTGAACGACCAAAAAATGGCCAGGACGCTCAATGGTCGCCTAAACCCAGAAAATCCTGTTTCTATGTAACTGCTCCAGCGATCCTTGTGCCTCCCTTGAACCACCAAAAATGCAATTTTCGGGCATTTTCATGGCGATCTACGAGCGACCTGTGCGTCCACTGCGCCACCTGCCTGCTTCCCCTGTGCAACCTACGGCAACCAACGCGATTAGAAGCTACATAGGCGACCCCCGAGCAATGTTTGCGAAACCATTGAGCCTCCTCTGTGCCTCCTCTGTGCCATCATCGGCGACCAACGGCAACTAACGGCGACCACTGGGCGACCATTCAGCCATGCTTCTACCTCCTAGGCGACCCTTGAGCATTGTTTCGGCGACCCCTGGCGACTGCTGGGCAACCTGGAGTGCCTGGGTATATATATGCCCTGATTCTGGCGCTTTTTCATCAGTTTCATCCGAGCTGCCAAAGCTGCCTTTTCCTTTCTTTTCCTCTTCTTACAGGAGGGTTGTAGGGCACTTGTAGCCTGTTGATCACCATCACCTTGCCCATCAACATGGGTATCTTCATCCCCTTCACCTTGGTCTTGAGGACCTTTATTCTCTTGACTTTGGGCAGCATGCGCTCCACCATCAGGTCCACCACCTTGGCCAGCAGGGACTTCTTCTTGGCGATCACCATGGCCAGCAGGACCTTCTTCTTCAGTAGTCCTGGCACCTCTGCGGTTCTTTGCCCTTGGTCTTGTGCACTTCTTGGGAGGCATGATCTCTTGTGCCTGTTGAGTCTGGAGACTTTCTTGAGTCGAGTTGTTCACCATTCACTGCAAACACAATGAACCACTGCAGGTACCAGCCCTCTATTTATAGGCAGGCTGAGGAGGCACTACAGGTGGCTCAAAGGAGGCAGAAGGGAGGCAAAAGCTTTGCCATGGTGGCTCAAGGGTTGCCGTGGTCGCCGAATGGAGGCACAGCGGTCGCCAAAGTCATCGTTCAATGCACGCTATTGGTCGTCCAAAGGAGGCACAAGGGAGGAAGAAGCATCGCCCAGATTGACAGGAAAATTTGCAGCAGAACGCATCTATTACCTGGCGACCATTGGGCGACCACTGTGCCTCCATTTTGCAACCACAGCAATGCTTGTGCCTCCCTTCTGCCTCCTTTGAGCAACCAACCTCCTCGGCGACCTTTGTGCGACTGTTTTGAACATGTTAAAAAATTTACGGCGACCATGGCGTCCATGGCGATGTCTGACCCTCCTTTGTACCATCTTTGAACGACCTAGGCAACCATTCTGCCTCCTTTGAGCCTCCAACGGCGACCTGGGAAATTTTATGGTCGCACAAGGGAGGCACAAAGGTCGCCATCCTGTGTAAAGGCCCCCTTAGCAATTCATTTCACGGGCAGTAAAGGATCTGTACATGAAGGGATATATCGCACCCGTTCGGGCCGTTTGTGCCAGCCACCTAATCGTTTTGGTTGGTAGGCATCCTGTGCTGTTTGTTAGGTTGCTCTATTATCTTGTTATTGCTTTATTGCTCGCTTGCTTTTAACGGAGGGAGAATGTAGTGAAATATGATGAAATGTCTCGAGCTTGAAGAGAAGGTTCGGTTGGAGGGCCGACCTTGAGGGAGCTTATATAAGTCCGGACTGTTCGGCGCTCGGTCTCGTGGCATTCTGTTAACCTAGTGCCAAGAGACTATCGGGATTAACAGGTACGTTAATCAACAGGATTAACAGGTACGTGCTTACTTGCAGGGGGGCTTGGAGGAGATGTTTGTTTTGATTGCTTCCTTTGTGGTGCTAATGATTGTGCATTACTTTGTGTTGTAGGATGAGTGGAGATATAGGTCAATAAAACCTCATTATTTGAAAGAGATCTGAGTATTGATTTTCAACAGCATGTGTTCCTATATTGTCTTACATAACCCTGACTGTATCTTGCAGCTCTGTCTTATTGCTCGTTTCTCAAAGAGTAATGTCTTCATCCAGCCTCACGCCACACAATGACCTGCACTTAGAAATTCCCAAAATAACTGATGTGGTTTGAAGGTTTTCCTCCACCCAATAGGGTAGGGACAGAAGGGAGGGGCGGAGCCTCTCAAGGAATTTCATGTTTTTTTTCCTGAAAGACACTTCTGTGGTTTTTACTCTTTTGCTTACTTTAAGTGGCAATAAAACTTATTATACACTCGAACTGCAAATGCCCTCAATAAACTACTACGAGAGTACGAAAAGATACTCCAGCCTTTGTTTTGCATCAGTGGGTGGAGCCGACATTTTTAAATCCGCGTCATCCTAACGTTAGTACATAGAGCCGACAGAGCCAGCGCACTCTCTGATAATAGTTTTGTAAAATTAACTTCAATGAATAACTTTATCAAGACAAGATATAAGTATTTATCTGTAGTATCCAAATCCTGGTTCTGGGAAATCAGAACACCTCGGTAATACTTGAGTATATTCTCGCCAGACAAAAATAGTCACTATAAATCATCAGAAAGACCTTAGTCAAACACACTGTACACGCTTTATCTGTGCATGCGCAGAGCAAGGTTCAGGGTTGATCAGGAAGCGTGGGGATGGGAGTGGCCTTGCCAAACTACGATGGCGTCGGTCGAGTACAAGAGAACACGCTCTCAGAGAGTATCTGTAAATATTTAACTGGAGAAATGAATTGGAGAAGCAAATTATAACAAAGGATTCTGCACCAAGTAAAACTCCAGTCATTCCCATTGAGAGAGGCCCAGCTCAGAAATACTGTTACGACCTGGCCCTTGTGTGAAGGGCTCGGGGTACTGCCTATTGCTCCAGAGATCCTAATCGATGTGCTCGGGAGACCAATACGTTCCCTGTGGGCGGGTCGTGCCGTATGAGCATTCAGAAGTGACCGAGCGAAGCTACCATCCAAATGCTAACACAATTTTACACCCCCCCCCCCAATCTTCAACAACAGTATGCCAATTCAGAAATGCAATGCAAATTCAAAACAGGGGAATAAATGCAAATACTTCACTCAAAATCAAGAAAAAACACAGGGTGCAACACCAAGGAAAAAGATAAATCATAAGGAAAAGAAATCCCGCTGATATGCAGCGGCAAAGATCAAGTAATTAAAGGACAGACAGGTGCCAAGACAAAACAGACAAGACAATTAAACGACCACCGCGGTATCCCTAGCTAATCCCAAAGGGGAGGGAGAGGGGAGCAAAATAACAAAGAAATATTCGCCAGGATATAAAGGAAATAAAAGGTAAAATATAACTGGGAGGGGAGGAGGGGAGGAGGGGAGGAGGCAAATTCAGGCCTGTTTCAGATGGTGTCCTGGCTGCCTCGCCCCAGCCACGTGTCCCGGGGGTGGAGCCTCCCCTCCACTCTTCTCTTTCTCAGTGGGTGTCTTCAAACTCCACAAACGACTTGCCCAGAGCAGTTCCTGCAAGACCATGAAGCCACACGTTGCCTCCAGCCGGCTCAGAGGAAACTTGATGAGGAGCACAAGCTTCTGTCTCCCTCTCCTACTTCCTCACGATCGATCCCACGTGCACAGAGAAAAGCCTCCTCCACCCAAATCTCTCCTGCACCAACTGTCCCTCCAACAGGTAGCCCTCAGAGAGATTAATGAAAAATCCTCAAAAAGCTCACACAGGCCGGGTTTCTCATCAAAACTTCGACCATACGTGCTGCGTTCGGTTTTCGCCTTTCTCCCCCGATCCGACGCACTCTTCTTCCTCCTCCCTCTCTTCTTCTTTCTTTCTTCCCAAAGGTTATTTCTCTATTCAATTATGTAGAGCTCCGGTGGGAGGGAGAAAGTCGATAAGGAAGATCTTTGTTTTTCTTTTAACAAAAGAATAAAAAATAAAGTGAAAGGGGAGGAAGAAAGAAAAGAGCAAATCTGGTTTCACAGCCGGCCCGGAATTTCACATAAGGTACACCCCAACGATCACAGCTACAAAAAATTGCAAGCCCAGCCCCATGAGTGTACCATCCTTAAACAATCCACCCCACGAGTGTAACACAGATCCCATCCTTCTTGCAGAGCCGACACCGGCTCGACTATATAATCGAATCTAAGCAAATGCGGGTTCTCTACTCTACACCCCTGTTTAGTCCTACAACACAGAACATATACTTACACAAAATTCAAAACATAGGGAGCATGGTCCTCCATCACAATAGAGTCGCATGGCACAGTTAAAAATAATAACAATAAACAACAACAACAACAACAACAACAAAAACAACTGTTGCATCCTGATGGTTTACAGGATTCAAGCGACAGCAAGCAAGGTAACCAACTTGCATCCCTCCCTCTCTCTTCCGAGCTTGAGGCGAAGATGGGGAACGCCACGCAGAATATTGCCAGTAGCTTTCGCCGAATCTAGGGGAGGGAAGTGGGGAACAAGGACAACAACCCCTCCCGATAGAACTATCCCCGCATCCTCTCAAGTCAAGTCATAGTCGCGGAGATAAGCTGGACGCTGAATATTGCGTTTTCCCGTTCCACTTTGGCCGGCCAAATTGTTATAACCGATTCCATCCCCTGGGTCATGCTGTTGTGGGGTACAGTTATTTGGGGTGTGGGTTTTCGGTCTTTTCCCCAACTTATTTTGGCCGAATCGTACCCACTCAGGGATGGAGTCCCCATTATATTCCCTCAGCCTGTTTGGATGGAGGACGCGTGGCGCAACTCACTGTCCTTGCCGCACGTGATAAATGATGTCATTTTCCTGCTTCATCACTAGATATGGACCCTGCCAACGATCGGCAAACTTGCGACAGAGCCCTCTCCGCCACCTCATGTTGCTCACCCACACCAGGTCTCCCTCCTTAAACTGCTTTCCCCGGGCTTGTGTGTCGTACCTAGTTTTCATGCGCTGTCTGGAGCGCTGCATCCTGTCCCGAGCAAACTGATGCGCCTGTTCAATATCACGTTGTAGGCCTTCGACATAGTGGGGCCAGGTCTGGACGTGTTGATCGGGTGGTCCTCCGTAAATCAAATCTGGGGGGAGTCTTAGTTCTCGACCATACATCAGGAGTGCGGGTGTGCAACCGGTGGCTTTGCTCACCGCCTTTCTGCATGACAGTAGAATCAGCGGTAACCCCTCATCCCAGTCGGTGTGAGTATCATTCACATACATTGCCAGCTGGGTACCTAGGGTTCGATTGAAACGTTCTACCATGCCGTCGGATTGAGGATGGTAAGGAGTGGTTCGAGTTTTCCGTATACCTAGAAGATTGCACATTGCTCGAAAAACCTCAGACTCAAAATTGCTTCCCTGATATGAATGTAGCTCAGAAGGGATGCGTACCGGCTGAAGAAACCATCCACAAGTGCCCACGCAACTGTATTCGCATCTATACTTGACAATGCATAAGCCTCGGGCCACTTCGTAAAGTAGTCCATAGCGACTAGAATGTACCGGTTTTCCCAGGCGGTTTCTGGAAAAGGTCCTGTAATATCTACGGCCACTCTCTCCAGGGGTGCGCCCAGTTGGTATAATTGCAACAGGGCTAATTCTTTCCTCGAGGGGCCCTTCTTAGCAGAACACTTATCACAGTTGCGACACCCGGCCTCCACATCTCTTTTGCAATGGATCCAATAAAAAAAATTCGGGATCTTCTTTATCGTTTTATTTACCCCAAAGTGGCCCATTGCCTTTGGTCCGTGATAGTGCCCCAATATTTCAGACTTCTTCCGCTGCGGTGTTGCCAGTAACCACACATACTTGTTTGTGGCAGCCACTGCCCACCTCCGGTAAAGTACTCCATCACCTAAGCCGAGACTGTCCCATTGTCCCCAGTACACTTTCAAGTCTGGCGTAAGAGTTGCTACCTCTTCCCAGTCCGGTCGTCTGTTCGCCTCCTTCCAGGTAATGACCATGTTCAAGTCAGAGTCTTCTCGTTGTGCCACACCAAATCTGTCAGCAAATCATTATCACTCTCTGTGGGTTGCACATTTCCACGCATTACACACACATGATCATTCTGGTTGTTCTCCTCCTCCTCCTCCTCCTCCTCCCTCTTGTTCTCTCTTTCACAATAGCGGCAACCATGCTCAATGCACGGTCTTTTAGACAAGGCATCGGCATTGACAAGGAGCTGACCCGGGCGATGCACAATGTTGAAATCAAAAGCCTGTAACTTCTCTAACCAGCGGGCCACCTGACCCCCCAGCGACTTGAAGTTAATTAGCCATCTTAGAGACGCATGGTTTGTGCGAAGCTCCAATTTTTTTTCCAAGGAGGTACGGTCGGAAGTGATCAACCGCGGTCACCAACGCCAGCAACTCTTTTCGCGTCACACAATAGTTCCTTTCCGGTTTAGACAAAGCCCTGCTGAAGTAGGAGATTACCCTCTCTGTGCCCCCCTGCTCTTGGGAAAGTACTGCGCCCAGGCCAAAGTGGCTCGCGTCTGTATCCAGAATAAACTCTCCCTCACTTTCAGGGAATGCCAGTATGGGGCTCTCTGTCAATGTATCCTTTAGGGCTCTAAACGCATCCTCACAGTCATTGGCCCAGACAAACTTGGTGTTTTTCTTTTCTGTCAACCTGTGTAGGGGTCGAGCGATGTCTGCAAAGCCTTTTGTAAATCGTCGGTAGTATGAGCATAACCCCAGAAAGGCCCTTACCTGCCGTACATTCGTGGGAGTAGGCCAATCTTGCACTGCTGAGATTTTGTCCGGGTTGGTCGACACACCCTCTCGACCGATAATGTGTCCCAGGTAGGCGACTCTCGCCCGAAATAGCTGGTACTTCCCAGGGTTCAATGTCAACCCCGCCTCCCGAAAGCGTGAAAAAACTTGTTCCAGTTGGGAAATAGCAAGGTCAAATGTTGATGAATGGACTAGAACGTCATCTAGATAGACGAGACAGGATTTCCAATGCCACCCTTCCAAAACTCTGTCCATAAGCCTTTCAAATGTGGAGGGAGCATTGCACAGACCAAATGGCATAATCTTGAATTGCCATAGACCTGTTCCCACTGAAAATGCGGTCTTTTCACGACTGGCCGGGTCGACTTCAACCTGCCAGTAGCCACTCTTTAGGTCCAAAGTGCTATACCACTTCGATCCAGCTAACGCATCAAATGTCTCATCGATTCGAGGAAGATGATATGAATCCTTTCTGGTCACATCGTTCAATTTCCTGTAATCCATGCAAAATCGAACTGTCCCATCCTTCTTCCACACCAGGACCACTGGTGATGCCCATGCTCCATCAGAGGGTTCAATTACATCCTCGGCATACATTCTAGCAATTTCCTCCTCAGCAGTTTTCCTTTTCCCAAATGGTAGCCGTCTTGGCGGTTGCTTATTCGGTCTTGCCGCCCCCGTCTCAATCCGATGATTTACCATTTTTGTGCAGCCCAGCTTCTTACCCGCTAGCATGAACAAGTCTCGGTTACGGGCAATTAACCAGTGGACTTGTTGGGCTTGATCCTCACTGAGTCCTGCAATACTGCGTTGTTCCAGATCTGCGAGTTCTTCAGGCCATTCACCATCATCGCGCCCTGTGGGGTCCTCTACTCCGGACCTCCCATTACACTCTACCACCTCTATCGCCGACCTCCAGGTAGCTAGCTGGGTGCCCACTCTCACAACCCTTGGCTGATCGGTGGCATTTAGCACCTGTACTGGTACCCGTGTTCCTTCGGACCCTGCTAACGTTCATGCTACTGCGATTGCGTAAGTCATTGGCTCTTCCATCGGTTCCACTAGTCCCAGCGGGGATGATTCACACCTGAAGACAGCTCGCTGAGCGATGATCAGCATTTCTGAGTTTGGTGGTACAGTCACAGACACAGGCGCAATTACACTTGCATCCTTTGGATTTTTTTCTCTCTGCTCCTCAAATAGAACCATGTCCTTTCCAATCTTCAAGCACATCTGATCAAAATCCAACTGGCAACCGTTCTCGGCCAGGAAATCCAGTCCAATCAAGCAAGGGTCACAGAGTTTCGCCACCCACACCTTTGTGTTATACTCCATCCCAGCCAACCGCAAGTTGATGACTCCATTCCCGAGTATTGGCACTATCTCCCCATTGGCCAATTTAAGATGATACTCTGCTCCAGGGGCGAGTGGTTTCCATCCCTCTGTTGTGTGTCGCAGCATGTCCGGATGTACAACGGCTGCATTAGCCCCCGTATCCACAATTGCACGAATCTGTTTCCCCTCTACTGTGAAAGAAACTGCGACATTCTGCAGCTGTTCCCCAACTCCACTCAAACCAAGCACCACGACTGAGGCTTCCCCATTCACAGCCGGCTGACGCCCCACACGACCGGTTATGTCCAGTTTCCCGAATGGCCTCTGATCTCCCTTCTGCGATATGGCTTAACGTCCCCCTTATCGGAGCAACTGCCATGGCTGTTTCATTTACATCCCGTCTTGGTCCCCTTCCTCCTGCAAACTCCTGTTGACATCCGTGCTACCTACTCTCCGACTGCAAGTGGCCCTGTATTTCGCACCTCCAGCATGTGGGGACCCTTCTCCGGGGATCAGAAAACACCCCGTTTTCTGGTGGTCCCCCCCAAGGTTGCTTCCCTAAGGTCCCAAAACCCTGCTGTATCACCTCATGAAGCCTCTGCACATCCTGTTTGGTGGCGTAACCTTCTCCCCTTTCAATACCATCAGCCGGTCCTTCATACAGCTTGGGAGTCTCCACCTCTTCGATTCCTGGGTGATGTGCCTGACGAATTACTGCCCGTTGCGTATGGGGCGACCGCTGTGTATTAATGATCCGCAATTCAGTAGCAATCTCCACTGCATGATACAGACCCTGAGGCTGTTGTAGACGAACTTGTGATTGCAATTCCCCACCTATGGCTGCTATGAAATACTCACGAGCTAGATTTTCAAATCCCGGTCCCTTCACCTCCGGGTAAACCAGCTTTACTAAGCATTCAATGTCACCCGCCAGATTCTGGAACGTCTCCGGGGGTTGCCACTTCCGCTGCGTGAGCTGTACCCGTGCCAACTCAACCTGACGTGCTGTCCCGAAACGTCTTGTGAGGCATTTTACCACTTCATCATAGCCCAGTGGATCTTCTAGCCGGCCATTCAGTATCCCCAATGCCCTTCCTCTCAATGACATTACCAGCATAGCCGCCTTTTGACTAACTGTCCAACTGTTCAACCTGGCAACGCACTCAAATTGTGCTAAATACGCCTTTAGGTTTTCTTCCCCATTATAAGGGCCACATGCAATGTCTTGACTGCATGCGTTACCCGCCATCGTCCCCATGGTAACGGAAGCGTTGAGCCCGCTTAGCCCTACAGCAGATTTGGAGGCATCCCCGGGTTGCGATAAGTCCCCCATACACCACGTATTCTGTTCTTTAATTTTATCTGTCCTAATCCCTTCCAACTTCCTCTCCATTACTTGGAAACAAGTTTCCATTTCTTCCTTTAGTCCAATCATCTGTCCTTTCATATTTTTGGCCTCAGCCCTCTGAGCATCAATCTTCTCAGTCATTTCAGCTCTTTGAGCATCCATCTTCTCATTTATTTCGGCTTTCTGAACATCTATCTTCTTATTTATTTCAATTATTTCCGCTCTCTGAACATCCATCTTCTCATTTATTTCAGCCCTCTGAGCATCCATTTTCCCAGTTTGCACCCCCAGTATGGCCATAATGGAACTCAACTGCTGGCCGATGTCCCTCGGCATGGGCGACACCAAGTTGCTGTCACTGCCTGCTCCTGGGCTACTGTGATCGAATGGGTGGCCGGGAGAATTTTTTTCAGCACCCTCCAGCTGGCTGGACTCAGTTACCCTTTCCCCAGATGTAACTGCCCCATCTAAAAACCCACTTCCATCCACCCCTGGGTTAAGGGCGAAATTTATTTTCCTCTTTGGCAAAGCTTCCTGCATTGTTTTCACCATTTCCTCAAATTGAACTTCGGACTTGTCCATATCAATACCCTCCTCCTTTCTCATTGCCTCCCTAAGACGATCTACCAACACACATTTCAAACCACCGAAGTCGAGATCACGTTTTCTCAGCTCTGACCCAAGATCGCCGACACGCCAATCAGCGAGTTCTTTACCTTTTCCAGACACTACCACCTCGGCACTTGCCATTCCGCCATTCATTTCCCAATTTGGGCTAAGATCCCACTCCTGACACCACTTGTTACGACCTGGCGCTTGTGTGAAGGGCTCGGGGTACTGCCTATTGCTCCGGAGATCCTAATCAATGTGCTCGGGAGACCAATACGTTCCCCGTGGGCGAGTCGTGCCGTATGAGCATTCAGAAGTGACCGAGCAAAGCTACCATCCAAATGCTGACGCAATTTTACAGTCCCCCCAATCTTCAACAACAGTATGCCAAATCAGAAATGCAATGCAAATTCAAGACAGGGGAATAAATGCAAATACTTTACTCAAAATCAAGAAAAAACACAGGGTACAAAACCAAGGAAAAAGATAAATCATAAGGAAAAGAAATCCCGCTGATATGCAGCGGCAAAGATCAAGTAATTAAAGGACAGACAGGCGCCAAGACAAAACAGACAAGACAATTAAACGACCCACCCGGTATCCCTAGCTAATCCCAAAGGGGAGGGAGAGGGTAGCAAAATAACAAAGAAATATTCGCCAGGATATAAAGGAAATAAAAGGTAAAATATAACTGGGAGGGGAGGAGGGGAGGAGGGGAGGAAGGGAGGAGGCGAATGCAGGCCTGTTTCAAATGGCGTCCTGGCTGACTCGCCCCAGCCATGTGTCCCGAGGGTGGAGCCTCCAGTCCACTCTTTTCTTTCTCAGTGGGTGTCTTCAAACTCCACGAACGACCTGCCCAGAGCAGTTCCCGCAAGACCATGAAGCCACACGTTGCCTCCAGCCGGCTCAGAGGAAACTTGATGAGGAGCACAAGCTTCTGGCTCCCTCTCCCACTTCCTCACGATCGATCCCACGTGCACAGAGAAAAGCCTCCTCCACCCAAATCTCTTCTGTACCGACTGTCCCTCCAACAGGTAGCTCTCAGAGAGATTAATAAATAATCCTCAAAAAGCTCACACAGGCTGGGTTTCTCTTCAAAACTTCGACCATACGTGCTGCGTTCGGTTATCGCCTTTCTCCCCCGATCCGACGCACTCTTCTTCCTCCTCCCTCTCCTCTTCTTTCTTTCTTCCCAAAGGTTCTTTCTCTATTCAATTATGTAGAGCTCCGGTGGGAGGGAGAAAGTCGATAGGGAAGATCTTTGTTTTTCTTTTAACAAAAGAATAAAAATAAAGTGAAAGGGGAGGAAGAAAGAAAAGAGCAAATCTGGTTTCACAGTCGGCCCGGAATTTCACATAAGGTACACCCCAACGATCACAGCTTCTAAAAATTTCAAGCCCAGCCCTATGAGTGTACCATCCTTAAACAATCCACCCCACGAGTGTAAAAATACATACCGTCTGAATAATTATTATAATATTTGAGTAGATGATGATGTTCCACTACTGATTTACAAATGTTGTAGCACAAACTTTATAGACGTGCTCATCAATGGCGTACTGAGGGTGTCTGGCATAATTTTTATTTATTTTTTAATAACACAATTGTTCCCCCTCAACCCCCTGCTTCCACCTCCCTCTCCAAAATCCGCAACCCCAGTAGCCATAGGTAATACCAATAGGGCATAGACATAAGGAAATTGGGATCTTTATATTTAAATATCAATTAATTGACCATTGACCACTCCAGTCGATGCAGTATGCCAAAACAAAGCTGAAAGGAACACTAAATGTCAGTTCAAATATAAATTAAACTAGGGGTCCATTGGATCAAATTTTAATTGGGGACTTTTGGATCTTCATGGACTTTTGGGTCTTTTTTTTTTTTTTTTTTGGATACTGAATCGAGGCTCGTGAAAGAGCTGACATTCCAGAACCCCCCATGACATTTACTTCACAAACAAATCAACCAGACAAACAAGATATATAAAAAGAGGGAGCGGAAGACAAGAGAATGGGAAGCACACAAACACTTGAGAGCACACAACATTTGAGAGCAGGGAGATGTGTGGGAGGGAGAGGGCTCGGGGGGAGGAGGCGTGGGAAGGGGTGGGGGGGGGTGTGGGGGGTGGGAGAAGTATAAAACACAAGGACACCAAGGACTTCCAGGTCAGAAGTTGGTATTTCAAAAAGTGGAATTGGGGTGAAATTATCGGGGATAGAAAAGATCAAGGTTTTGGATGGGGGAAGATAAGAGATGGTGGTGAACAGCTGTTTTAAAGACCTGGAGGGTGGAGTGGGGTTGAAGAGAGTGAGGGAGTTTGTTCCAGAGGCGGGGGAAAAGAGGAATGAAGGAGTGAAGGTGAGCAGACAGTCTTGATTTTGGCAGTTTAACCATAAGAGGTTTGCAGGCAGATCTTGTGCGACCTGTAGGAATATTTGCGGGACAGAGCCCAGAGAGAGCTGGGGGGGGCAAGGCCAGAGAGGAGTCGGTAGAAGACGGAAAGACCACCAACCTGCCTGCGGTGAGTGAGTGAAAGGCCCTTGGAGTTAGCTTCATCGCGGGAGATTCCAATGATTCTGAATGCTTTGCTTTCAACAGCGTGAAGACGAGCTAGGTGTGAGGCAGGAGCACCAGCCCAGAGGGGAGAGCAGTATTCCATTGAGCTGCGGATGAAAGCCTTGTACGTGGTGAGGAGCTCAGGTGTGCCAAGGAAGGACTTCGCACGACGGAGGATGCCCAGTCGGCGACTGGCTTTGGAGGCCAGATTTGAAATGTGGTTTTCCCAGGAAAGATCATGGCAGATAGTGAGACCCAAAAGTTTGAGTGACAGAACTTCTTGGAGAGGATTATTCAGAAAGTAGATGGGAGGGTTGTCCAGTCGGTCTTTTCGGAGAGACATTGTAAGAGTGTGAGATTTGTCAGGATTGAAAGACATGTTCCACTTGTTTGCCCAGTCTGTGATTTTGTCCAGGTCTGCAGAGAGTGAGGAGGCTGCAGACTGTCGATCTGAGGGATGAAGAATGGAGCGACAGAGAGTAGAGTCATCAGCAAAGAGATAGAGAGGATTTTCAAGAGAGTCGGGGAGATCATTGATGAAGACCAGAAAAAGCACAGGGCCCAGAACACTGCCTTGGGGAACTCCAGCCTGACAGGAAGAGGAGATGAGAGAAACCCATTCAGCGCCACACGTTGACTACGACTAGAGAGGAAGTCCGCCAGCCATGCGTGGAGCTTTCCATGGATACCAACAGAGGAGAGTTTGGTGAGCAGGGCGGGGTGCCAGACCGTATCGAAGGCACGTGATATGTCAAGGGAGACAGCTCGAATTTCCTGTTTGGCATTGAGGACCTCCATCCATTGCTGAGAAAGCAGAAGCAGCATGTCCAGAGTAGAGTGACCAGGTCTGAAACCAAATTGATGATCAGAGATCAAGCCATTGGAGAAGAGGAAAGATTTCATATCTGAAGCAATGATGGATTCCATGACTTTACTGATAATTGAGAGAAGGCTGATTGGTCTGTCGTTGCTGGGATCTGTTTTTGCACCTTTTTTGTGCAAAGCGGTGATGTTGGCAGATTTCCAAGCAGATGGCAGATGACCTTGAGCAAAAGAGAGTGTGAAGAGAACAGAGAGAGGGAGTGAAAGAGCGGAAGAACAAGATTTTAGGACCCGTGGGCTGATGCCGTCAGGTCCAGTTGCAGAATCAGAGTCGAGGGTTGACAGAAACTTTTCCACCTTGTCAGGAGGAAAGGACACAGAGTCCAGGAGCAGCTGGGTACGACTGGGTACGGTGGGTACAGAGAGGGATGGGTTTGGGACACAAGATTTAGAGGCAAACACAGAGTTGAGGCATTCAGCTTTTTCACGCGCGGAGTCAGCCGTGTGGCCGTTTGAGGTGAGGGAGGGGATGGAGGGGGAACAAACACCAGAAACAGATTTGACCAGACACCACCAGGATTTGGAAGAGGGAGACAGATAAGAGGGTTCTGTCCTGAGAACGAAGGGATATTGTTTCCTGGCTCTCCTGAGGGTGGACACACACTTGTTTCGGGCTTTGTGAAAGGAAATGAGATTTCCTTCCGTTGGATTTGCTTTCCAGGAGACGAAAGCAAGTTGTTTCTGGGCAATAGCCTCACCACAAGATTCCGTGTGCCATGGACGGGAGGAAGGGTATGACAACTGAAGACGAGATGGGATAAATCTGTGCATGAGAGAGAGCAGTTTACTTTGGAAGAATTCCCAGGATGAGTTGATGTCAGAGGCGGTAGAGATGGGAGACCAGTCCAGATGATTGATGGCTGCTTGAAGACCATGCCAGTTGGCCTGAGTGAAATGCCAGACTCGTCGACGCTGAGGAGGCTCTCTGAGAATGGTCAGAGAGATGTCCACTTTAACAAGCACGTGATCAGATGAGCCGATTGGAGCAGAAGAAGAGCAGCAGACATTTTCAGGGAAGTTAGTCATAACCAAGTCCAGAAGAGAAGATGCTCCATTGATTGAGATCCGGGTCGGGAAATTGACAGATTGTGTCAGTCCCAGTGAGTCACAGAAGTCCTTTGCTGAAGAGCCATGGCTGGTGAGAGAGGTACCCACACCCAGCCAACTGGCATGGTGACAATTGAAATCACCACATATGAGGAAGAGAGAGTTGGGATGGGTAGATAGAAGTTGGTCCATGTTATCAGACAGCGAGATGTAGATGGAGTCATCACTGTTTGGTGGATGGTACAACACACATATGAACAAAAGGTGGGAGCGAAGGGGAAGCCGTAGCCAAAGGTATTCCTGGGGGTGAGGTGGAGAGAGGGCAGTGCAGGGCGAGTGAGGAAGAGAGTTTTTTATAAAGATAGCAACCCCCCCCCCCCCCCCCCCCCTCCAGGACGAGGCTCAGGTCTATCATACCGGAGGAGGGAGTAACCTGGGAGAGATACCAAGGAATCAGAGACATCATGAAGGAGGAAAGTTTCTGTTAAGCAGATCACGTCTGGTTTGTCAGAAGCAACCTGTATGGAGAGATCAGTCAAGTTTGAGCGAAGGCCCCGGATGTTTGAGGTCCATACTGTTAAATAAGAGGAAGGGGGAGCATTGGATACAGAACAGGGGGGGGGGGGGAGCGGTACGGTATGATGTGTGTAGAAGAATTTGTAGCTGAGAGACTCACAGGACTCCAATGACCGGACACAGGTTTACAAAAGGTCATGACTTTATTATTAACTGGTTATTCACTTTCATATGTTTTACCAAATAATATCGTTTAACTCAATGGACCAGGTTAACTCTATCCGCATGGTCCTTCTTGTTCGGCTGCAGCGCCGAACTCGTGGTACGCGTTCATTCCGTCGTGCAGGGCTTCGTGGCGAGTGCTCTTTCGTTCCGTCGGGCAGGGGTTATCGTGGCGAGTGCCCTTTCGTTCCGTCGGGCAGGGGTTATCGTGGCGAGTGCCCCTGAATCAAAGTCTGTTCTGGTTTATATCGGCACGCTTGAGTTAATCCTCTGTCCGCTGAAATCGTAATCCCTTCTCCGCTGCTTCTAATCCGTTACTCGATCGCCTCACTGGAGCCGGTTCGCCCCCCCCCCCCCCCCTGCTGGGAGTTGCATTTGCCTCACAATAGGAGGGTGCTCTAGCCTGGGGCTGTGACCAGGTGAACAAGAGATTACCACGTTCGTGCAAATTCCTGACATTCATTTACGAAATCGTCTATCTGCTTCGGTTTCCAATTCCAACGATCACTATGATGTCAAGATCTCTACTTCCATATTGGTTTTGATTAATGCCATACAGTACATTTAATACCATGCCATACAGTACATTAATGCAGTGCAGTACTTCCACAATTCCCTCATTTTTTTGTTTTTGTTTATATTAACCATTAATCTAAACATCAATATAAGTAAACAATCAATCACTACAAGTAAACATCAATATAAGTATACGTAAATAATCAATCACTGCAAGTAAACATCATTACAAGTATAAGTAAATAATCATAACTTTGGTAATCAAATTCCCTTAGGCATACACCGTCATCCTGCAAGAATCACAAAACATTTCGTTGGTCATTGACTCCTTCCATATTGTTCAATCTATTGCATTTGCATCACAAATATCTTTTCAAAACAACACTTCACCATCACCAAGATACAACAATTTCACTTCATTTTCAAGTTTTGTAAAGCATCTGCACCATCTGGCAAAAACGTTTGCCTCCACACAAATGTTGACTTTGTTTGAAAGGAAGGGCTGATCACTTGTGTTTGAATCCAGGTATGAAACATTTTCTCCTAATGTCTTCATAGCTCCTGCACTACTTCGTGTAGGATTTCGCTGTTGTGGTAACATTGCGGAGTCATAGACTGACCCTGCTCTCCATGTAGCATTCTTGCCACTTTTTTGCTGTGAACCATAATGATTCCTTGAACAAGGCCTTCGCCCAGTTGTAGTCGACTTGCCTCCTCCCTCATTATGAGTGGGCAGCAAGTATTGGTGTGACGTTGATTGGCCAGCAAGATGTGGAACAGGGATGCCGGATGCATCCACAATGATGTTGGGACCATGGTGTTCAGGTCATCCATGGTCCATACCAGGAGTGGCCCGCAGAATCGTGCACAGCTGTTGTGGAAAGGCACAGCCATTGGTTTGCAGCTCCATGCTGGCTCCCCGGAAGTTGGTGAAGTAATAACATATGTCCCCGCATTTCACAGAGGTTGCAGGTAATATGTCATTGTCCTGCAACTTCTGATGTGATGAATGTTCGAAGCCTTCGAACAAGAGTAAGTGATCGCCTTTCTTTCATATGTTGCAGTGTGATCCAGGCAAATGGTCACATAAATTTCCTTGGTGAAGGTAAGCATTCATCTCCAAGTTACACGGGAGAATGTCTTCATCATTCTTTGAGAAAGAGGGTGTATGCCACGATTAACTTCATTTTTTAGCCACAAATTTTCTTTCTCGAACTTCTTCCCAATTCCGTTTAGCAATCCCTCCAAAATGTGATCTCGTCTTATCCTTATGCTCAGTCACATCTGAATCTGCTTTCCGCACACACTGAATCAGATAGGGTACATCTTACCATGAAATCAGCATAATCATGTATGTCTTCCGACAGTTTCACATTCAACAATTTGTTGTTTTTCCTTAACACAAAAAGTTATATTCATTTATATGCGTCACACAAATAATATTCAATCAGGTATGTATTTTATTACTAAACTAAGAATAGCATTGTATATGATTACAATCACAAACGGGAATACCTAATTCCCAACAACAATTTTCCCAAACCAACAAATTAAGCATAATGTATTATTACCATAATTCCTCTCCACTTTTTCTTTTCCCTCTTTTTTTCCTAACAGTGTGTCACTCGTGGCGATATGAGTTCATTGATATTGTAATTGACACAACTCATAACATTGTCGTTATGCCATTATCTTAATTCTACTGTTTATGTCGCCATAAAAGTCTTCCTTTTCTGGTTCCACATTTCTTTCCTCATTTGTCACTTCATGCGTTATCATCGTGTTGTTGGTTACCTTATTCAAACACACCGTCACTAAGGCTTTCAAGCAAGCCACCACTAAAACAATTGCCAATATAACTACTAAACCAACAAACAAGTCTGCTACTCCTTGTATATATTCATATCTATGACATAGTTATATGTCGATGACATTTAACATTATATACCAAACTAACAAGCTTCCTAAAAGGTAAATAAAGAAAATCCCTTAATATGTAACATAATCAGATTATTTGTCTTACCCTGATCCCCCTATCTCCCGGGGTTGAACTCAATCCCCTGATCATGAGTGTAGTTGTGATACATTTTTCACTCATGTTGTATTAATATCAGCAGGTAATTGTATGTCATGTAGGCAAATAAATGTCACTATCCCAAGTAGGAATACATGTTGAAAATGTAATGTTTATCAATGCAAGGGGTGTTAAAATGTAATTCAAATGACTGTAAATCAAGACTATCATTTATCTACCACTGAATGTTCTGCTGGGCTGCTAGGTGCAGCCTCATTTTCTGTGGGATCGTCCACCTTAGCCCCATGTGCTTGTTTGCAATGAGGGGCATGAATCCAACTTTCTATTTTGGGTCCATATTTTTTCTATTCTTATCAATCTCCTATGGTTTATCATTTCGTTCCAAGATACCGCAACCAAAGGTTTTAACCAAAGCTCTACCAAACTATTTCCAATTTGAACAAAAAATGCCAGTGAAACAATGATTCGAAGAATTAACTTCAAAGGGTCAATAAATTTATTCTATAGCCAGATCTAATTTTCCCATCCAATAGTTTGCCTTGCCACATGTCATATTATAACACCTTAATAAACCTTCGAAAAATGTTTCCCATCTCAACAAATTTCCTTTTTTTCAAATAGCCATGTGTAACTTACGTATTTAACTACAATTTCCTCTCAATTTGTTTGGCCTAACTGGCCGCAAAAGTGGCTGCCAGCATGCAGTACCGTTTTTTATCTACCAAGGAAGTGTTCCACACAAGACCTCTACCAAAATGTTGTTTGTAAAAAACAAATCTGGGATTTCTGATTACATGGATGCACACTCTCAGGACATTTTCAGGCTGCTGTTAACAATCCACTACGATGACTTAATTCCTTTACCCACAATCAAATAATTAGTACAAATTGAGGATATTATCCCTATCACATTCTTTTATAGATTCATTATGTTGGATCTAATTTTTCCCAATAATTTTCCACTGCTGTAAGGAAGAACAATAGCTCTCATAAGTCTTAGTAATATCGTACTTAATTTGCCCAGCAGAGAATAATTTATTTACTATCCTTTCTCATCTGTTAACCAGTGACTTTGTTTAAACTCCAGAACTGAAAACCCACAATAGTTCAAACCAGCAAAATTTTCTTTACTATTTTCCCATATCATCTATGCCTAAAACACATCCATACATACAGCACAATTTATATGCTGATAAAATTCAAGTTTATATATATAAAATCCATGAGCAGAGTATTCTGGGAAGTCAGTGTAAGACCTCTCCCAAATTTGGATGATTTTGTACTTCCTCATTTCCTTTTATGAAGCTCATATCCATAAATAGATGTTATTCTCATATACATTCTATCAAAAAATGGAATCCCAAAATTACTCACAATTTTACTATTAATTAATGGCTGCTCATAACCCAGCACATCAAATTTTTATATTCCATTTCCCTTGACAAAAGAGATAATGTTCATAATCAAATTATATTTCTATTTTATTTTACGGATTCTCTGGATATTCAATCCCATCCACATATCCCAATCCCATCCACATAAAACTATCCATTTCCAGACAGGCACACTGTCGGTGTCAACAATCTTGTAAGATTGATATACAAAACAACAAAAACAAAAAACACTAACATTGACACACATAAACACACACACACATGCATTATGCGTATTTGTTTGCGTTGGAACCATTATTTACAGATCAAGATGGGTGTCAATTTTATTTCAATTTCATAAAATTTGTCCTTCAATTTTATAAATGCTAATACACAAATAGACCAAAAAGTTTATTCTTAGAAAAACCCCTATAATGTCACATTGAAATTACCCTTTCAGTTCCCACCATAATTTATCCTAATTTGACTACACACCCATTTGCATGTCAGTCGACCACTGACCTATCAATCATGCGGAACACTAGTCCGAAATTCCCACCTGATCATCATGTGACTCTTGTCACTTAGTTTCAAAAATTAGCAAAGCAATTGTTCCAACTTTGTAAATTTAAAATTGTGTGCCCAACATAAAAGATCCAATTTCGGCATTTGGTCAATTATTACTAATTTGTTTACAAGCAAAAGAAAGAATGAATAATTCTTGCTCCGAAAACTTTTCAGACCCAAGAATCATCGACAGTTATTCATGTTTGTCCAGTAATCGAATCTGTTGAGGCCAATCATCATTTGGGATTTGCAGCAATGAAGGCCTAATCATTGTCTGAGGTACCGGTACGCACTGGTACCCTTGATCTTGGTTTGCCCCATGACCTTGTCCTCCTGTTGATGTACGGACATCTTCTTCTCCAATGTCCCATCTTTCCACACTCGAAACACCGGTTTCTGTCGTTTTCTGGTCTGTGCACCTGTGCATTTGTATTGCTGGGCTGCATCTCTACATCCCTGAGTTGCCACTGCAATCTCTCGTTGTCTCCTGAAACACGAAAAAATTCTCTGTACCGTCCTTTTTGGGGAGACAACTGGAAATCAGATGGGACAACCGTCACTTTCATTCCTAATTTCGAGGGCAGTTGTGCATTTGTCTCCTCCACTGTATCCTGTATCCTTTTTATTTTAAGTTCTAGATCCGTTATCCGTTCTTGCTGTTCCCGTTGTCTGGATTCACCATCCCAAAGATGGAATGCAAGCCAGTCTACCGTTAGATTCTGTCTCTTCCTGGCTTTCAATCTTTGTTCCAATCTTTCCAATCGACTTCGCTCAAATGTACCATCTCTTGGAAACTCCTCATCATGTCCCTTTGTCCACAAATACCAATTCTCGACCTGCCTTATAGCTTCGGCACCATAACGGTCGTACATATGATGTGTACAAATACCTTTTTGTGGAATCTCTGGTTGTCCTTGTGTATTCTTGCAGGCTCCATTTCCCATTCTGCCTTTTATCAAAGTAGCGTTGGATGTGTTGTAGTTTGTTCCTCTAAAGCTTCACTCGTACCTCCAGGGAGGGTCTCTCCACCTGTTCACCCGGTGATTTTCAGAGAATCTCCCTCAGCTGTGGCTTTTGCGCAATCCAATCTCACAGATCAGTATTTGCAGATGAGCCGGAGGGTCAGTATGAAATGGGTGAATCCTCAGGTGTCCGCTCTGTTGACGGGGAAATCACAATGGTAACCGCACATATATATCTGTATATAAACTCACCACCTTGCTCAATTTTCCCAGGTTGTCTCCACATTGTTAATATCTCGCAAAGATATCAAAGCTTCTTTCTTGAGACCGCATTTTCATCAATCAAACAATCAATATATTCAATTCAATTTATTCAGTTAAATTTATTCAATTAAATTCAATCAATTAGATTCAATCAATTATTCAATTTCAATTAATTCATCAATATTCATCAATAAATCAAATTAATCATTTTGGATGACTCCTTGCATAAGCCCTTTCCCCAATGATGTCAGGACAGGTCCATCCATTGACTGAGATCGAGTTTCATCGGTCGTCACCTCGGATTCGTACCTCATGTCAATTGATGAATCACCGTCCTGTCCTAGGGTCATATCTGACATATTTCCCCATTTTGCCTGGTCTCCACAAATTTTCTTTGCAACCACTAAAGGCAACTCATCCTTCATTCGTGAGACAGCCAAAATGGATGGCAGATATTAAAGTTCATTGGGAAAAATATCTCATCATTTTTTTTTCTCTTTTAATAGTACCCAAAATCTCTTGGCAATATAAATTTCGTAAAACTCCTGAAATAAGACTGTCAAATTCCTTCAATCATGCTAAATTTTGAAACTCCATCGTTTGTACCACCCAATTTATCCCATAGGGCTTGAAAGTTCTTTCCCAAGTTCATGCAATCATTCTGCATTTGAACCCTATGATATCATTCATAATAATCATCATGATTTTATAGTCATGGTCCTATCATAATCATCTATTTAAAACGAACATTTCCTTTATCACCACAGCTATGTGGTATAATCAACAATAGAATAAAACTGTACATAGCAACAGGCTACCTCATGGCCACTTAGTATACCTATTGACAATAAGTCATAACAATATCGAATAATCATTGAACAATTCAAAAATCGCTTCCCCTGCTCCAGCCGCAGCATCCGTGATATTTGTTTGCTCATTCACTATT
This sequence comes from Myxine glutinosa, assembly GCF_964187855.1. Taxonomy (NCBI): domain Eukaryota; kingdom Metazoa; phylum Chordata; class Myxini; order Myxiniformes; family Myxinidae; genus Myxine; species Myxine glutinosa. The sequence continues at coordinate 62,498 of NW_027617532.1, read as the reverse complement.
CCTGATTCGTCATCAAGGATCTCCATCATCACACAGCGTACTTAATTCCGCATTCTAATGAGAATTCAACAGGAATTTACGACTCAAAGGAAAAGAACGAGCAGACCTTTTGCAGGATGATCGTTACAAAAATCGTTACATATATTAAAGTATTTATGATGTCGACAAATCATATCTTAATTCTTACAAGATTTGGTTCTTTGAATAAATCACAGCACCGGGAGAACCAGCTCCAAAAATGGATCTTTGTGTTTATTCAGCACCCTAGTAATTGGTTCTTTGTGTACTAATTACACAGCACCCAGGCCCCGCTCATATGGATCTTTGTGCAGCGCTACACAGCACCTGAGCAAAAGGGGTTTCATCTACATTTTCCCTATCCGGTGTACCATCCGTGATATTTGTTTGCTCATTCACTATTCCTGATTCGTCATCAAGGATCTCCATCATCACACAGCGTACTCAATTCCGCATTTTAATGAGAGTTCAACAGGAATTTACGACTCAAAGGAAAAAGAACGAGCAGACATTTTGCAGGACGATAACTGGAATTAGTCGTGAAAATATATCCAAATACACAAAAATACACCCACACAAATAAACAACATTTATTCCGTTTAACAGAACAAACATTTCCTCTATCATGACATGCATGTCTTCAAAATTATATGACCAAGAGAAAAAGTAAAATTAATTAAAACTGCGAGCAGTGATAATCCGGGGACCATACCGCTCCATCCTGATTGGACGAGTGCGTGCTAGAGTCGTTATCAGCGACAGTCCAGATCCGATTGTTCAAAATTTCAACTCAATCGATCGAAAAATGAACGCAGGGATGCATTTTAAAGGTGCAGTGGCACTAACTGAGTTGCCACGAATATGGCCACGAAATTGCCAATATGGCCATCACAAAATATTTTCCTTAATCAATTGGCTCATAGCATAACCAATCTGCAAGTATTTCATCCGAAGATGTATCTCTGAGGACTTTAAATTAAATAAGTCATTTATAAATCAACGAGTTAATTTATTAAATGATTAATCAATAAATCAAAATTTTCCTTGACAGCCACATCACTTGGTCAGTGTCATGTCCAAATATCAGCTTCCTTACTCGACAGGTGCCTGAGTTAATGTAATGTAATTACTGTAATAAGATTACTGCAATTACTGTAATGATTACTGTAATTACTGTAATTACCGGAACTGTAATTACTGTAATTACCTCAGGTAATTAGCATCAGCAAAACACAACATTTGAATGTTCCCAAAACGTTGGAGCAAAACGTTGCAACAACGAAAGTGAAACGTTGTAGCGACGTTGTGGAAACGTCAGCAAAACACAACATTTGAATGTTCCCAAAACGTTGGAGCAAAACGTTGCAACAACGAAAGTGAAACGTTGTAGCGACGTTGTGGAAACGTCAGCAAAACACAACATTTGAATGTTCCCAAAACGTTGGAGCAAAACGTTGCAACAACGAAAGTGAAATGTTGTGGCGACGTTGTGGAAACGTTTTACAACAACATTATTTCAATGTTGCAGGAAAGTAATGTGAAAAACGTTCCCAAAAATGTTCTCTCTTTTTCTGTCTCTCTTTCTGTCTGTCTGTGTCTCTCTCTCACTTTCTGTCTCTCTCTGTCTATCTCTCTCTGTCTGTCTGTCTGTCTCTCTCTATGTGTCTGACTATCATCTTTATCTCTGTTTGTCTCTATGTCTCTCTCTCTTTCTCTCTCTGTCTATCTCTCTCTGTCTGTCTCTCTTTCTCACTTTCTGTCTCACTCTGTCTATCTCTCTCTGTCTGTCTCTCTCTATGTGTCTGACTATCATCTTTATCTCTGTTTGTCTCTATGTCTCTCTTTCTTTCTTTTCTCTCTCTCTCTCTCTGTCTGTCTGTCTGTCTCTCTTTCTGTCTCTCTCTGTGTTTCTCTCTCTGTCTGTCTGTCTGTCTCTCTCTATGTGTCTGACTATCATCTTTATCTCTGTTTGTCTCTATGTCTCTCTCTCTTTCTTTTCTGTCTCTCTCTCTCTGTCTGTCTCTCTTTGTCTCTCTTTCTGTCTCTCTCTGTGTTTCTCTCTCTGTCTGTCTGTCTGTCTCTCTCTATGTGTCTGACTATCATCTTTATCTCTGTTTGTCTCTATGTCTCTTTCTCTTTCTTTTCTGTCTCTCTCTCTCTGTCTGTCTCTCTTTCTCACTTTGTCTCACTCTGTCTATCTCTCTCTGTCTGTCTGTCTCTATGTGTCTGACTATCATCTTTATCTCTGTTTGTCTCTATGTCTCTCTCTCTTTCTCTCTCTGTCTATCTCTCTCTGTCTGTCTCTCTTTCTCACATTGTCTCACTCTGTCTATCTCTCTCTGTCTGTCTCTCTCTATGTGTCTGACTATCATCTTTATCTCTGTTTGTCTCTATGTCTCTCTCTCTTTCTCTCTCTGTCTATCTCTCTCTGTCTGTCTCTCTTTCTCACTTTGTCTCACTCTGTCTATCTCTCTCTGTCTGTCTGTCTGTCTCTCTCTATGTGTCTGACTATCATATTTATCTCTGTTTGTCTCTATGTCTCTCTTTCTTTCTTTTCTCTCTCTCTCTCTCTCTGTCTGTCTGTCTGTCTCTCTTTCTGTCTCTCTCTGTGTTTCTCTCTCTGTCTGTCTGTCTGTCTCTCTCTATGTTCTCTCTCTCTCTGTCTGTCTCTCTCTATCTGTTCCCAATTTATCCCATTAAAATCCCATTAAAATCTTTTTAAAATCCCATTAAAATCTTATTAAAATCCCATTAAATCTTATTAAAATCCCATTAAATCTCATATCTTGTCACCCTTTGCATTGTTGAAAGTAATTAATTCCGTAACTCAATATTACCTCTATTTATATATACTAGGGCGTGCCCGCACGTACGCGCTTGTCCGTACGTGCTTGCAAAAAAAAAACACACGTGCAAGCAACAACAAAAACTTTGAAACCACGTGGCAGTAACGACCACAGAACCTCCCTCCTATTTACATCAAATGGTTTGGTCCATTCGCAGAGCCTAAGCGAACGGCTTGCGAGTACGGTGACCATACCTTGGGACCCCCTTGTCCGATTAATTTCAAACCTTGACAAATTTTCCATTCCTTCCCTTCCTGATCTTTCGATGTAGGGCTGGGTTCTTTTTTTAGGATCATGTTGCATCGAGCATTATTTTCCAAAACAGTGTGAACATTAACCCACACCAAAACCTCTGACATCCCACCATTAACACCTATTGTAAGCGTGCCGAATCAGTAAGCATCACCCCTTCTATGAGCCTCGACCAGAGGGTGGTTGTTACTCACAAACACCATTTCCTGTAATTATCTCTCATAATCAGGATAAATTTGGAACAGCCCTTAAACTAACACCAAGCAGATCAATTTTTATATTTAGGTTGAGGTTTCACACAAACTGGGTAACTAAATAATACAGAATTATTATTATTATTATATCTCCGCCTTGGTGAACAGTTTATGTTTTGTATCCCACTGATAGGCCGGATCTGGATTCGGACCTGAACCAAAATCCAATCATTTCGTCGTGTCACCCATGCTATTTATCTGGCAAATTTCGTCAAAAAAAAAAAAACACAACAGCACTGGTTTTGTTTCACCCATGCTATTTATCTTCCTGCAAAACGCTTTGCTTCTCGCAAAACGTCCGCCAATGGGAAGTAAAGGGAGGGAAAAAAACGGGAGCAAGAGACAGGGTGCCGGAATGGACATGAGGGACAATGAGGGACAGTGAGGGAGTGTTGGTATGCAATTTTTATAATTCCCTTTCCCGGTTCCCTGTCGCTCGCCGAGCGCCGAGCAAGTCGCTGGCTCCAAGTCGAGTGCTTTGAACAAGTGCAAAAAAAAGAAGTACTTTATACGTGTACGGGTGGGTAAACGAGTGTCTTTCATTCAACCGTGAAACTTCCCTGTTTGTCGTTGAAGGCGGCAAAAAGGGCTGGCGTCAGGAAGGGCATCCGGTCGCAAAACATTGCTTCAAAAAGGGGACCAAAAACCAACACCTATCACGGTCCCCGAAAAGGCCAACCCTCGCTTTGCGGGGGAAAATGGCCTCTAAACGGTGGTTTTTTATTCAACCGTGAAGCATGTCTCAAAGGCTTAGTGATGGACCTGGACAAAATTTGATGCAATTTTTTTTTATCCAATCGCCATCTTTCATCATAATTCTGGACCGGCATGAGGGGGGGTTGTCTGTCATGAATTTATTTGTTGATCGAACGAGGTTTAGGCATGGCGGGAAAACTGAAAAAAATTATTTATTTAAAACGGGTGTACACGATTGTACACGTGTACGGACCTTACCGAACCGACAAACAAATCGCTTCATGGTGCACTTCATGAGCCGACTTGCCTGCAGACCAGAGTAAGGCTTTTAATACCCAGCGTATACTGTACATATACTCGCAAGCCCACGAATAATTAGAATCATTTAAAACGTTCCATCCTGATTTTACCTATGGACAATCACAAGTCCCACACACCAAATCCTTCATGTATATACACATAACTATTCCCAAGTTCGTAAATCATACTGGACCAAAAACAAGACACACTTACCTTTTAAAGACTTGTTTGTGTCCAGTTGATGTCAGCGGTGCCTCCAAATTGAAGAAGAATTTGTAGCTGAGAGACTCACAGGACTCCAATGACCGGACACAGGTTTACAAAAGGTCATGACTTTATTATTAACTGGTTATTCACTTTCATATGTTTTACCAAATAATATCGTTTAACTCAATGGACCAGGTTAACTCTATCCGCATGGTCCTTCTTGTTCGGCTGCAGCGCCGAACTCGTGGTACGCGTTCATTCCGTCGTGCAGGGCTTCGTGGCGAGTGCTCTTTCGTTCCGTCGGGCAGGGGTTATCGTGGCGAGTGCCCTTTCGTTCCGTCGGGCAGGGGTTATCGTGGCGAGTGCCCCTGAATCAAAGTCTGTTCTGGTTTATATCGGCACGCTTGAGTTAATCCTCTGTCCGCTGAAATCGTAATCCCTTCTCCGCTGCTTCTAATCCGTTACTCGATCGCCTCACTGGAGCCGGTTCGCCCCCCCCCCCCCCCCCCCTGCTGGGAGTTGCATTTGCCTCACAATAGGAGGGTGCTCTAGCCCGGGGCTGTGACCAGGTGAACAAGAGATTACCACGTTCGTGCAAATTCCTGACATTCATTTACGAAATCGTCTATCTGCTTCGGTTTCCAATTCCAACGATCACTATGATGTCAAGATCTCTACTTCCATATTGGTTTTGATTAATGCCATACAGTACATTTAATACCATGCCATACAGTACATTAATGCAGTACAGTACTTCCACATGTGGAAGAGGAGGAAGAGGTAGGGAGAGCTGTTGAAGGTGCGTCAGAGATTTCAGAACAGCTTGGAGAAAGGGAAGTATGGGGCGGACAAAAGGTTTGATGGTGATTGGGTGAGGCGCAGTGAGGTGTTGTTTGAGGAGGGGGAAGAGTGAGGCAGAAGGTTGAGGGAGCTGAAGGTGAGAGTTGGAAGGGGGAAGAAGCGGGGAGGACGCTTTGAGGAAGAGGGGTGAGAGGGGAGTCTAGGAGGGGAGGAGTGAGGGAGGGTCTCAGAGGGGAGTGGGGGTGTGGGGGGAGTTTAGGAGGGAAGGGGCAAGGGGGGAGATCTGAAAGGGATGGGTGATGGGGAAGATTTGGAGGGGAGGGGCAAGGGGGAAGATTTGAAAGGGATGGGTGATGGGGAAGATTTGGAGGGGAGGGGTGAGATTGGATTTTGAAAAATGTACGATTAATGGGAAACGAACATTTCTTGCAAAATGAGTTTCTTGCGACCTTCGAGTCAAAAATACGTTTGAGGATGCTGAAGGATGGGTGGAGTTCTGGAGAGTTTAGGGAATGAATGAAAGATGCACTATAAGAGATGGAATTTTTTTTTGGAATGAATAGATTTGGTGAGCAAGTCGAAAGCATCCTTTTATAGAAGAAGAAGAAAAAGGTGTTATAGAATATGACAGAATACCATTCTTCAGGGGACAGATGGAACATTTTTTAACGACGTGAACAAAGAACGAACGAACAAATAAGAACGAAACGGATAAGAACAGAGAAGGGAATATATTGTTGCGAATATGGAATTTGGCCTCCATATCCGCTTGTAAATATTCCCCTATTTCCCCAATACTCCCCAACTATCCCCAATCCCCCATTCCCTAGTCCCATTGTCTGTAAACAACAATCAGTAGAGCCGACCTTCCCCTTTTTCCCCCATTAAATGTCGTGCCCAGGTCCACCGCATCTCACGTAGACAACTTTCGGACATCTTGCTAGTTATTCTTAGTCTATGTCAGTTAAGGACTCCTTTCCATTAATTCTGACTCTTCGTTGCACCAGAATGTGATTATATGGCACCAGTAGTGAGTTTAGGACCTTTCCCATACCTCCTTCCATCTTCTTCCCCAAACAACAACTACAACTACAATTACAACAACAACAACAACAACAACTACAACTACAACTACAACAACAATTACAACAACAACGACGCTGCGCGGGGGAGTGTGCGTCATCACACCGGCTCGGTTAGCCGCCATTGACAATGCGCGCCGGACCATGCGCTCCACGGGGTTACCACGAAGGGGCTCCTTGTCAGTCCCCCGTCAAGGGCGGAGCCGGTAACCCCCCCCCCCCGCACGCACCCAATGAGAGGCGACGTGCCGATTCCATCTGGGGCGGAGCTAACGAGCCGAGGGCGTGTCACTCCCCGCCGGAGATACGAAGCGACTCACCGGATGTGAGGTGAGATGCGCCCCCAGCCTGGAGAGAGAAGTTGCCACGTACGAGCGCTGAATACCTCCCCGCATCTCTGGACCGGACCGAGTCGATTCTGACCTTTGAGCCCAGGTGCACCTGGAGCCATCGATCCTGCCTTTCCTAGCCATCAAACCCCGTGTGAGTCAGCCTTTTGTCCCGTTTATCTGTCGTCTGTTGGGAATAATATAAGAGTGTGTCTAAGTGATTATCTTACTATGCTGTCCCTCTTGTAGTTGTAATCTAACCTTCCGTAACAATATAACCTCCTCCGGAGGTCTTGAGAACCGTATCCCTGGTGTCGCGTCATTTTAATCCCAGCCGTTTGTCTTTTCCTTCATTGATCTAGCGTAGCGCGATTAGTCAACGTTCGGGTATAATCGGGTAACTTGTGCAGACGTGGTCATACCAAACCGCTCGGTAAATAACATCTAAGCCACGTCTGTAACAATTGGTGTCGAGGAGTGGAATTCGGACCCGGGACTAAATTTATTAGGCCCAAATTTGTAACAATTAGAATCGATTCGGAGCGCGTTTCCCGCGCGAAATTATAACGGCGAAATTTGATTTTGTTATACGAAAATAAAAACCCGAATTTTGAAAGTCGCACTATGGCGGATCAAGACAGCTGGGGTCCGGTAGGGGAGAGTGAGGCAGGGTCGGTCCAGGACCAAATTGAGGGACGCGAGGAGAGCGAAGCAGCGAGGGTAGCAAACGCACAAAATGGCGCCTCGCTGGTCACCGCGCCCGCGACCGTGGCAGCGCCCCCGGTGGATTGGAACTTGTTTTTCATACAAATGAAGGCCCTTATGGCCCAGAATAGCGAACGGTTAGAACAAAAGATGGGGTCCAATAGCGAGAAATTGAGGGAGGACATGGGGTCCAATAGCGAGAAATTGAGGGAGGACATGGGGCCCCAGATCGGAGGGTTAGGGAGTAGAATAGAGGGATTAGACAATAGGTTAGGGGAAATACAGGAGGGGTTAACGGGGGTAGAAAACAGAATGGCCGCTCAAGAGAATCAAATGGAAGGGATGAAAAAAGGGTTAGAGGGGTTAGAAAACACCATGGAAGGCAAATTGAGGGACATGAGGAACCAAGCGGAAAGGGAAGTTAACCAAATGGGGCAGCAGATAGAGGGGGTCAGAATGGGGGTAGAAACCAAACTGGATGCTCACAGGGAGGAAATGGAGCAGATGAGGGTGGCATCTGGGCAGGAGATGCAAGTGATGGGAAAGGAGATCAGAAGAGGAGTGAGTGAGGAGGTCGGAGGAGTGCGCGAGGAGGTGAGGCACTGTAAGGAGCACATGGAGAAGGAGGTGAGAAAGGGGACTGTAAAATTGCAAGGTGGTATAGAGGAGTTGACGCTGGGAGTAGAGCAGCTGACGGAGGGACAAAAAGAAGTAACGGAGCAGGTTCAAAGGAACACTGCGGTATTGGGAGGTTTAAAAGCGACACAAAATGACTTAAAAAATGACTTGGTAGCGACGAAGAGAGAATGTCAGATGGTACGTGAGGGACTGACAACGAGGTTGGACGAGGTGATAGAGGTAATGGAGACGAAGGACCGGCAGGTGAGGACGCACATGGAAACGGTCAAGGTAGCCTTAGAGGATGAGCTTGAGGAGACGTACCGGGCCATAAAAGAGGTGAAGCACAAATTAGAAGAAGTGGAAGAAGGGATGAGCGAAATTAAAAAGCGACGGAGAGAGGATAAGAAAGATAAAGGAGGAAGTAAAAGAATTGGTCCAAAGTCTGTGTTCAAATCGTGATGATGTGCTCATTAACCGGATGAGGGATTCGCAGGTGATGGGGGAGAAGCGAAAAGGAAGAGGACCCGGTGTAAGTGGTGACCAATATGGTCGTGCGTATGATGCGCCAGGGGATTTAAGAAGCTTGGGGGTCGAGATGGACCCGGGTGTTCGTGAGAGGCCGTTGGTGAAGTGTGCGACAGGTCTGGTGTGCGAAAAAGGAGGTGTGCGAGAAAGTCCGACTCTGGGGTGTGTGAGGAAAAAGTGCGTGCCAAGGAGTAGTGAGGGTGCTGGCGAGAGTGAGTCGGTCGTAGCGCGTGTGCGAGGGAGCACATGGAAGCGCGGTGTGGTAAGTGTTACAGAGGGTGTGACGGGAGAGTGTGCGCAGGAGGGTGCGCGAGAAAGGTGTGTGACGGACAGGTGCATGAGGAAAGAGTGCGCTGTCAGAAGTAAGGAAGAGTGTCCACCTGTGGTGGGTGTTACAGAGGGTGTAACGGGAGAGTGTGCGCGAGAAAGGTGTGTAACGGACAGGTGCATGAGGAAAGAGTGCGCTGTCAAGAGTAAGGGTGAGTGCGCTGTCAAGAATGGAGGTGAGAGTAGTGAGAGTGACAAGGAGAGTGAGTTGGTTGTGACAGGTGAGCGAGGATGTACACCTGGGATGGAAGGATGCACACCTGGAATGGAAGAGCGTGAGTGGGAATGCACGCTGGAGTTGGTAGTGAGGCACGTGGTTGGGTGTGCGAATGAGAGCACACCTGTGATTGTCACAGAGGAGGTGACAGAGGAGGGGGCGCGAAGAGGTGTGTTGGTGAGGTGTGCGACCAACGAATGTGTGCCAAAGTGTTCGGTGGTCAGGTGTGTGACCAAGGCTGTGAGTGGAATGAGAGTACCGAGGTGTGTAAGGAAAGGTACGAGGAGCATGGAGACGGCTGGATGTGTGAGCAAGGAACGGGCTGCGGGGTGTAAGAATCCAGGTGAAGCATCGACGGTAACCAGGTTAGAGGTTAGGTCGACTTTTAGCCGAAGCGGGCCCTCGGTGCGTGCCGGGCCTCGCTTTGAACGGCCGCGTCCGTGCTCCACTAGGTGGAGCGGGCAGCTGGATAGGAAGGGTCGTCATGGCGACCACGTTTTGTTGAGACGTGCCGGCAGGTCGAGATCGGGACATTGGATGGCTCCACGCCGAGGTGGTGCGTGGGATCTCGGCCCGGGTAAGCCCCCGTCCCTGCCCCGAATGCCGGACGTATCCAGCCGCCGGCACAAAACAACCAGCATCCATTGCTTGGCTTTACGAAGCCGGGCTTTGGACAGGAATTGGCGCACCGAGAGGCATTAGTGAGTAGACTGGGTGATGAGGTTAGTGTTTTGGCCCCAAAATTAGAGAAAAACAAAATTTGATGATTGGCAAAGGATTGGCAGAGTGATGATTGGTAATGGTACGATGATGGGTAGTGATTGGCAAATTTTTAATTTGTTGAAATTTGATGTGCAAAATTGGTAGTGAGAGACCCCCGATGTGGTGGGATGGCAAATCCACCATCCTTCCCATGTGGGGGCAAAGGAGCACTAGATTATGGGGTGTATGGCAGTGAAAACTAGCCCGGGTGGGTTAGGTTATATTGTAGGGATCTAGAAGAGATTGACATTAGGTAACGTTAAGTTTAGTTAGTGACTGATACCTGTAGTGGGGACGCAGGTAGATTAGTATGGATGATAATGACGAGGGAGCGCAATAGTTTAAAGGGACGACTGGGAAGCGCAAGTTTCAGAAGGGAGTAGTTAGCTGAGATGATGCCGTGTGTGTGAGGATTGAACAGGTGTGATTGCACAGGTGTGCAACTGGACAGGTGTGTGGAGCAGTGTGTGAGTAATGAGTGTTGTGGATCAGCGCGAATGCGCTTGGGGAGAGAAGGGTGCAGGTGGCACCAGGTGTGAGAGCACAGGTGTGCAAGTACAGGTGTGTGGAGAGAGTTGGAGTAAGTGGTACGGAGTGGTGTGCATGGTGCGAAGGTGTGAATGGGGGAAGAGTGGACCCCCATCACGGATACCCGGGGCGGGTAGTGTAAGTGTTAGGTAGAGGGTACAGGTAAATTGTGGTTGGATATTGGCATCTGTGGTGCGGTTGCAGAATGGTGTTGTGGATGGGTGCATTAGTGTTGTGGAAATGGCTGGGCGTGTAGCCTGTTAGTGTGTGTAGTTGGTTGGGCACTCCACCACTGTGAGGATGTCGGCCAGGTGAGGCCGCAGGTGGGCTCTGGGAGCCGGTAGTTGTGAGTGGGTGCCTGAGGATCCCGGGTGTGGATCGGGCAGCCCAGTGCCAGAGAGGGCACCGAGTGGGGAGAGCGCCAGAGGGCCTTCCCCAGGTAGTTAGGTTAGGGTAAGGAGCAGGTAAGCTCGGAGGCAACTGCAGTGGTGGAGGTGTGCAGGTGGGTAGACCCACTGGGAGAGGTACACGTCGCAGCCCAAAAATTGTACGAGGGCACCGGGAGATGAATCGGGGGAGTGAGACCCCAAATTGAAGAGCACCACAGTTTGGCCAATGGGAATTGGTTTTTAGAACCCATAGTGTAAGAGGGCCAATGGTTTGGCAGGAGAAAGACCCCGGGTAGTGTAAAGTTGTTAAAGTCATTTAGGAAATAGTTAGGATTGATGAACCTGTCGCACCATACGCAGCCACTTACCTGTGGTGATGATGATGACTCCACACCTGTGTTTTCTTTGTTTTGTTGCAGGAAATGAGATTGCTGTGGATTTGTGAGACGCATCACGACGTGGATGAGACATTGGGGTGATTCCATCTCTCCCTCCTTAGGAGGGACTGATGATGAATTGGTGATGGCAAATTTTGATGTTGAGTTGGAGATGGCAAATTTTGATGAGAGTTGGAAATAGCAAATTTGATTGGTTAGGAGGGAGAGAAGACGAATTTGGTTTATGGGAGGAACGGGGAAGACAGTAGGGATGTTTGTTGATTTGTAAAATAGATGTTTATGGGTAGTGTGGTGTTTTGTGGATACAGTAAGGGGTAAGGGAGGGGCCATGTAGGTTACCTGGTGGGGGGGGGGGCGTACGGTAGGAACGTACCTGTCTCACCTGGTTCCCATGTGCCCCCAGTGTGCATTACCTTGCATTGCGTGCACTTTTGCGCCCTTACCACCTTACTCACTTGTCTGCTTCTTTTGTCTCCCACCTCCGAGGATCTGGCTTTGGGGTAGAGAGAGAGGTGCTGGCTTCGCAGTTGTGGGCCTGCACTTTCGCTGCTTGCTGCTTGGATCGATACACCATATGGACCGCAATGTTTGTGGCCACCCACAATGGACCGCAGTTCTTTTGCGGCCAAGCACCACCCATGGATGGACCTATGGGTCAACGTGGCACCTATGCCATACAAGGTGAACCACTTATAGTTGGCCCCTGACGGCCACAATACAGAAATGGACGCGGTTGGCGCCTTTCTTTATTTTTTGAAAGAGGCAAGAACACCAAGTGCACCACACGAAGGCAAGACCAGCGGCAGAACATCGGCCGGCTGTGACACCACCGATGATCACTAAACACTTTATTGGTGCACCGGATGGTGCTCACTGTGTGATGGGGTGGTGCTTGATGCTTGGAAGGGGTGCTCTGCACATTATTAAAGGCCGTAGGCCACAGAGCACTCGTGGGTTGGTGTATCGATGCTAGCATGCGTGCTCTCTCTATGCATAACATCTGCATGTGTTCCTCCAAAAACAGGTCCTGGATCGTAGTGTAAATATCAGCGTAGTCTTGTGTAAATAATGCTCCCTACCGGCTGTATGTTTAGTTTGAGGATTCTTTCCGGATTCGGTTATCCTGTGGGTGTGTTTCTGTGAGGAGAAGGGTGCAACGTCGCAGGGGGACATATTTACTCATTTGGGAATATCTGTAAAACTGTCGCACTCAGGGTAGAGTTAATAGTAGAGGGAACTACATTGCGTGCCACACTAAAGTAGGTAAAAATTTATCGGGTCGGGACGCCCCGAGGGTAGAGAAGGGTGCAATGTTGCGAATATGGAATTTGGCCTCCATATCCGCTTGTAAATATTCCCCTATTTCCCCAATACTCCCCAACTATCCCCAATCCCCCATTCCCTAGTCCCATTGTCTGTAAACAACAATCAGTAGAGCCGACCTTCCCCTTTTTCCCCCATTAAATGTCGTGCCCAGGTCCACCGCATCTCACGTAGACAACTTTCGGACATCTTGCTAGTTATTCTTAGTCTATGTCAGTTAAGGACTCCTTTCCATTAATTCTGACTCTTCGTTGCACCAGAATGTGATTATATGGCACCAGTAGTGAGTTTAGGACCTTTCCCATACCTCCTTCCATCTTCTTCCCCAAACAACAACTACAACTACAATTACAACAACAACAACAACAACAACTACAACTACAACTACAACAACAATTACAACAACAACGACGCTGCGCGGGGGAGTGTGCGTCATCACACCGGCTCGGTTAGCCGCCATTGACAATGCGCGCCGGACCATGCGCTCCACGGGGTTACCACGAAGGGGCTCCTTGTCAGTCCCCCGTCAAGGGCGGAGCCGGTAACCCCCCCCGCACGCACCCAATGAGAGGCGACGTGCCGATTCCATCTGGGGCGGAGCTAACGAGCCGAGGGCGTGTCACTCCCCGCCGGAGATACGAAGCGACTCACCGGATGTGAGGTGAGATGCGCCCCCAGCCTGGAGAGAGAAGTTGCCACTTACGAGCGCTGAATACCTCCCCGCATCTCTGGACCGGACCGAGTTGATTCTGACCTTTGAGCCCAGGTGCACCTGGAGCCATCGATCCTGCCTTTCCTAGCCATCAAACCCCGTGTGAGTCAGCCTTTTGTCCCGTTTATCTGTCGTCTGTTGGGAATAATATAAGAGTGTGTCTAAGTGCTTATCTTACTATGCTGTCCCTCTTGTAGTTGTAATCTAACCTTCCGTAACAATATAACCTCCTCCGGAGGTCTTGAGAACCGTATCCCTGGTGTCGCGTCATTTTAATCCCAGCCGTGTGTCTTTTCCTTCATTGATCTAGCGTAGCGCGATTAGTCAACGTTCGGGTATAATCGGGTAACTTGTGCAGACGTGGTCATACCAAACCGCTCGGTAAATAACATCTAAGCCACGTCTGTAACAATATATATATATATATTTTATTTTTTTTGAGTTGGGATGAAAACAAAGACAGAGACCGAACGTGGAACGTGAAAAATAGAGACCGAAAGGAATTGCGAGCGCCGAAAGGAAACCGACGATTCTGTACACAGATATGTGTACAGGTATGTATGTACACAGGTATGTACACAGGTATGTACACAGGTATGAAAAACCAACACCAAGAATACTATTAGAGACACACCAATAGTTACATACACACCGAAAGAAAGATGAAGTTTCGACCTGTGGTAAAGCCGGTATTACGACAAAAACACAATTGTGAACAGTTACTTATTAACTTCGAAAGCGTGCGCGCATGCACAGCTTTGAAGAGACGTGACGTCACGTGACTTCCCGAGACGAGAAGAAACGTGAAGAGACTTTGAAGAGATTTAAAACGTTGGACAAGTGGTCGATGTTCGGGGAAGTTAGGGGGAGAAGAGAAAATCTAAGAAATAAGCAATACAGCGAAGGAAAGAACTTAAATTCACAGAACACCTATGGGGGTAGGGAAGCCGAGATAAACCAGGCCGCGCACGCGGTGGGACAGAAAAGGATTAAATTATACAAAAGTTTGCAAGAATTGCAAATCAACACCAACTGGAAAACACCCTGCAACACATGCACAATAAAAAAAACGAGTAGGAATTGACGAACACGAATGGAAAAAATACTATAACTTTTGCTGCCGTGCAGAGAGCGCTTTTATTTTGTATAGCGCTTTTCCAGAAGCCCAAAGGCGCTTTGACAGAGTGGAAAACATAATGCATAACAATACATGAAAACAACAATTGCAAAAAGACAAGAATCAATAGGGAAATATTTAAAGCAAAAGGAGGGAGAAGGAGAAGTGATAGTCAGGGGTTAAATGCTGTGGGTTGAATGTTGAATGCAGTGTTGAACAGGTGGGTCTTTAGTGATGTTTTGAATGTGGTGAGTGAGGAGGAGTCTCTGATGGTGTGAGGTAGTGAGTTCCAGAGGGTGGGAGCAGCGATGGAGAAGGCCCTGTCCCCCCAGGATCTGAATTTGGTCCGGATGGAGGGGGTCAGGAGGTTGGTACCAGCAGAGCGGAGGTTGCGGGTGGGAGTGTGTCTGGAGAGGAGGTCAGCCAGGTAGGATGGGGCCAGGTTATGGAGGGCTTTGTATGTCAAGAGGAGGATTTTGTACTGGATTCTCTCGGGGATGGGGAGCCAGTGAAGCTTGTAAAGGACGGGGGTGATGTGGTCACGGGTCCGGGAATGGGTGAGTAGACGGGCAGCGGAGTTCTGAATGTATTGGAGTTTATTGGTGATTTTTGAGGGTGAACCATAGAGGAGGCTATTGCAGTAGTCCAGACGGGAGGTGATGAAGGCGTGGATGAGGGTTTCTGCAGCCGTGGAGGAGAGGGATGAGCGGAGACGGGCAATGTTTTTCAGGTGAAAGAAGGCTGTCTTTGTGATCTGTTTAGTGTATTTGTCGAAGGAAAGGGTTTGGTCAAAGATGACGCCAAGATTCCGGATGTGAGGGGAGGTGGATACTGGGATACCGTCGATGTTGAGGGCAAAGTTATGGGTGGATTTTGTGAGCGTTTTTGGGCCAATGATGATTATTTCAGATTTATCACAGTTAAGCTTGAGGAAGTTGATTTGAAGCCAGGATTTTATTTCAGTGATGCAGTTTGTCAGGATAGAGTGGGTGTCGGTGGAGACGGACTTGGTGGAGATGAAAAGCTGGATGTCATCGGCGAAGCAGTGGAATTGGAGACCATGACGGCGGATTAAGTGACCGAGGGGGGACAGGTAAAGGATGAAGAGGAGGGGGCCAAGAACTGAACCTTGGGGGACACCTTGGGGGAGGGGAGCAGTGGGGGATTTGCAGTTATTGATGGTTTGGGAGCAGTGGGGGAGGTCCTCAAGGATATTTTGGGTCCTCGGGGACTTTTGGGTCACATGGGTCTTTTGGGTCATCAAGGACTTTTGGGTCCTTGGGGACTTTTGGATGATTTGCGTCATCGGGGACTTTTGGGTGATTTGGGTCCTCGAGGGTCTTTTGGTTCAAGTGTTAAAGGGTCTTCCAAGGTCTAAGGGGTCTCAGCAGTCTAAAGGGTTAAAAGGCACATTTGAATAGAACGTAATTAATTAATAGACGTGAAAACGTATGAGACACACACCAACACACACACACACACACACACACACACACACACACACACACACACACACACACACACACACACACACATATACATACACACACACACACATACACATACAAACACGCGCGCACACACACACACACACACACACACACACACACATACAAACACGCATACATACACACACACACACACATACACACACACACACATATACACACATACACACACACATATACATACACACACACACACACATACACACACACACACACACACACACACACATACATACAAACACGCACACATACACACACACACACACACACACATACACACACACACACACATACACACACACACACACACACACATATACACACACACACACACAGAAACCGTGACTCGAGATGCTTTATTGATCACGTGGTTTGCTTTTACCTTGACCCGCCACGACGCACTTGAGGGTTCGTGATCACGTGTCCCGTGTATAGCACTGGTATCTCGCTATTATTTTATTTTCATAAATGTAACTGAAAAACAAGGCATTTCCCGAGACATGATATTTCTGCTGATATTATTTGATCCTCGGGGACTGCATCTTGCAGCCCCTGCTTCCACCTCCCTCCAACATCTATATAATAATAGCGTAAGGACTCGATTTTGTTATCCCTTTTACGCCGCACCCAGTGACCCGATGCCCACGGCACTAATGGATTTACGATCTACGAACCGCGCTCTTTGTTTATCACGTACAGCCATACTCGAAAAATCTGAATTAGCCGACGTTGGGGCCCAAAAGCATCCGATTAACTGCCGATACGACGCCATCTTACGACGCCATCGTATTGGCGTCTGCTGGGCGAAGGCGAAGCAAGCCGTCCGCTGATTGGACAGGCGAAGGCGAAAGCAAGCCGTCCACTGAGTGGACAATCCAGAGCATGCATTTGTGCCGGTGTCGGCGATCGTTGTTCATATACGCACTCTTCATTCTCATCTTTCTTCCTAACTCTTACTCGGACAAGCAAATCCCCTATGCCATCCATAATGGTACACTATATCCATACATCACATCCTCCCTTCCGTGGATGTTCCACGGGTTTCGGCTAGTTATCATTAATATGACATCACCCACAACGCCGACACTGAGGCAAATGTGCCTAGCGGCCCCGCCCACAACAAGTTGATTGACAGTCATAGCCACGCCTACCCCGGTCCTATTCTTCGACAAAGACCGTGCCCACCGCGTAGTCCGACGCGTCGGTGGTGAGGGTGATCGGTGCATCGGCGCCGGTTGCGCCAGCATGGTGGCGTTGGCCAGGGCCAGCTTTGCGCCCGCAAACGCCGCGGCCATCGGCTCCGACCAGGCAATGTCACCCTTGCCCGGCTTGCCCCGGAGGGCCTCGTGCAGGGGGCGGAGGAGCTGGGCGACGTGGAGCACGAAGCGGTGGTAAAAATTTACCATGCCCAGGAACTCCTGGAGCCCCTTGATCGTGCAGGGGCGCGGGAAATCCCTGACCGCCTCCACCTTGGCCGGTAAAGGGACGGCCCCGTGCCTGGTGATGTGGTGCCCCAATAAGTCGATGGCGGCGACGCTGAAATGGCACTTTGCGGGGTTGATGATCAGGCCATGCTGGCCC
>NW_027617532.1:0-35000 GCF_964187855.1 Myxine glutinosa | reverse complement strand
ATGAAGGAAGAGCGCATCAGGAAAAAATATTGCAAACTGGTCCTGTTTGCTCACCAGTGAGGCAACACCAGAGCAAGCTGAAATATAAGAGCGACCTCATCTCTACATGGTGTGGGTGTGTTTTGTGGGTTAACTGTGAATTGTGTGGGTTAACTACATGACAGCGTTTCATGTCATTTATGTGACTGACTCACTGTTGATGTGTTGCTGACCCATGTCAGTGTAGAATAAACTCTGGTTATCATTATATCTGCGTGGTTTCTAACATCTCGGTAATAGAAACATACACATCTTAGTTACAATATAATGACTGAATTAAGTAACATCATATAACATGACAACAAATCAGATCTTTATATTGAGGAATATTATATAACAAGCCAAAGAATGGCAAACGACGATGTACCTCAATTTTATAGATTTCTAGAAAGCTTTCGACTCCTTGCCCAGAGAAAGTCTGGGTCATAATGAAGAAATACAGCATACCTGGAAAATTAGTGAACCTTGTAAAAGCCCTTTACCAAGACTTTCAATGTGCGGTCGTCGACCAAGGTGAAACAACAGAATGGTTCAAGGTGAAGACAGGAGTTAAACAGGGGTGTAACATGTCAGGATTCTTATTCCTACTAGTGGGTGATTGGGTCATGAGAAGAACGATAAAGAACACCGAGCGGTAATTTTGGGCACTTTTTTTTCAAACAAGCTCTAAACCATTGGATTCCCCAGGAAAAATGCGTCTAGAACCAACTTCAAACTTAATGAACACCATTTCCTTAAAGAACGGGATTCTGAGCCCGAATATCAGTTCAAATATTAGTATTCTATATTAATTAAATAGTCGGCGGTCCTAAAATTCGCTCCAGCTGCATCATCAGTGCGCCACGCCTTTGCTTTGACAGGCTTACGATCGGCTTCCCAATATGGCCGCCAGACTATTTCCGGTGGCTTCACGGCGGCTAATGCTGCGAGGTGGCCAATTGGCTCTCCATATTATATACCTCCGTGCTCGCAAGCCGTTCGCTTTGGACCAAACCATTTCATGTAAATAGAGGGGGGGGGATATAATTTTAGATATAGATATAGTACGGGCATGCCCTAGTATATATAAAATAAAGTTTTTGTTTGTTTGATTGTTTGTTTGTTTGTTTGTCTGCACGCGCTAATCTCTTGAACGGTGAAAGATAGGAGGAAACCTCTGAAACAAAAAATGTCGGGACGGGCCCCGGGAAGGTTATAGGCTCGTTGGCGAGGCCGGGCTGGGCCCATTTCGCAATTAAACGCTGAGCTGAATTATAGTAGTCAATCTTCTACGGCCACGAGTAAAAGCTGAATTATAGTAGTAAATTCATTCAAAAAGAACCAAAAATGTCAGGACAGGCCCCGGGAAGGTTATAGTCTAGGTGGCGAGGTCGGTCGAGGCCGTCTCGGCCGGGCTGGGCCCATTTCGCAATTAAACGCTGAGCTGAATTATAGTAGTCAATCTTCTACGGCCGCGAGTAAAAGCTGAATTATAGTAGTAAATTCATTCAAAAAGAACCAAAAATGTCGGGACGGGCCCCGGGAAGGTTATAGTCTAGATGGCGAGGTCAGTCGAGGCCGCCTCGGCCGGGCTGGGCCCATTTCGCAATTAAACGCTGAGCTGAATTATAGTAGTCAATCTTCTACGGCCGCGAGTAAAAGCTGAATTATAGTAGTAAATTCATTCAAAAAGAACCCGGACAACGCCGGGTGCATTCGGCTAGTATACTATAAAGCTATAAAGGGTGGGACTTGTAATACCTTCTCCCACCTGGAGCGGTGCTACACAGTACACATTTACATGGAGAATTAGCGTCCTCCTCCGACCCCCTCCCACCCCTTCCCCCCAAAACAAAACTACCATCAAAGAGAAAACACCACTATGCACTAATTAGGGTGATGGTGATCCTATGTAGTAAGTAGGATGTAATCGGCCCAGAACTGTAGGAAGAGTAGTGCGACACACAAGAAAGATGTCATGTGGAGCAAAATACTTGCAAAATCCACCCCTCCCCACAGGAATAAAAGACGCCATGGATACATCAAATTGTCCATTTCATTAAGATTAGAATTGACGATCTTAACCAAAGCACAGGTCAAACGGATAAAAATTGATTATTATTCGGATGAAAATTGATGATTTTAGAAGGTTGACCATGCGTTGACCTTTGACCTCAAAATCAAAAGGCTTCTCAGTTGTGACGACCTCTACAACTTGGTAAAGTTTCATGACGATCGGTTTAGAATTGTGACCTGTAGGAGATTGACAAACAAACAGAAAGAACTAGAAGGGAACTCGGTAGAATGCACACCTTTGCTAAGCGGGACAGTTTACATTTTGTATCCCACTGATAGGCCGAATCTGGATTCGGACCTGAACCAAAATCTAATCGGCGTGTTCTTGTCACCTCACCAACTCATCCACCAAGTTTAGTCATAACCGTCCATAACTTTCAAATATCATGTTATATAATCGCTTTTCGCCCAATTTCTCAATGGTGAAGAATCACTTGAAAATTAAATAACTCTCATATCTGAATCCATATTCAGATCTTCACCAAAATCGAATCGACTCTTCCTTGTCAGATACCCAACCGGTCCATTAAGTTTCGTCCAAATCTGTCCATAACTTTTTAGACATCGTGCTATATATTGTTTTTAGCCCCATCACTCAATGGTGACGAATCACTTTTTTTTTTCTTTTCTTTTTTTGTATACTGAATCAAGGCTCGTGAAAGAGCTAACATTTACTTCACAAACAAATCAACCACACAAACAAAATATATAAAAAGAGGGAGCAGAAGACAAGATGGGGAGAGAAGGGGAAGCACACAAAAACAACATCCGAGAGCAGTGAGCTGTGTGGAAGGGAGAGGGCCCGGGGGGAGGAGGCATGGGAAGGGGGGGGGGGGGAGGGAGAAGTATAAAACACAAGGACACCAAGGACTTCCTGGACAGAAGTTGGTATTTCAAAAAAGTGGAATTGGGGTGAAATTAGCAGGGGTAGAAAAGATCAAGGTTTTGGATGGGGGAAGATAAGAGATGGTGGTGAACAGCTGTTTTAAAGACTTGGAGGGTGGAGTGGGATTGAAGAGAGTGAGGGAGTTTGTTCCAGAGGTGGGAGAAAAGAGGAATGAAGGAGTGAAGGTGAGCAGAGAGTCTTGATTTTGGCAGTTTAACCATAAGAGGGTTGCAGGCAGATCTTGTGCGACCTGTCGGAATATTTGCGGGACAGAGCCCAGAGAGAGCTGGGGGGGGGGGGGCAAGGCCAGAGAGGAGTCGGTAGAAGACGGAAAGACCACCAACCTGCCTGTGGTGAGTGAGTGAGAGGCCCTTGGAGTTAGCTTCATCGCGGAAGATTCCAATGATTCTGAATGCTTTGGTTTCAACAGCGTGAAGGCGAGCTAGGTGTGAGGCAGGAGCACCAGCCCAGAGGGCAGAGCAGTATTCCATTGACCTGCGGATGAAAGCCTTGTATGTGGTGAGGAGCTCAGGTGTGCCAAGGAAGGACTTCGCACGACGGAGGATGCCCAGTCGGCGACTGGCTTTGGAGGCCAGATTTGAAATGTGGTTTTCCCAGGAAAGATCATGGCAGATAGTGAGACCCAAAAGCTTGAGTGACAGAACTTCTTGGAGAGGATTATTCAGAAAGTGGATGGGAGGGTTGTCCAGTCGGTCTTTTCGGAGAGACATCGTAAGAGTGTGAGATTTGTCAGGATTGAAAGACATGTTCCACTTGTTTGCCCAGTCTGTGATTTTGTCAAGGTCTGCAGAGAGTGAGGAGGCTGCAGACTGCCGATCTGAGGGATGAAGAATGGAGCGACAGAGAGTAGAGTCGTCAGCAAAGAGATAGAGAGGATTTTCAAGAGAGTCAGAGAGATCATTGATGAAGACCAGAAAAAGCACAGGGCCCAGGACACTGCCTTGGGGAACTCCAGCCTGAACAGGAAGAGGAGATGAGAGAAACCCATTCAGGGCCACACGTTGACTACAACTAGAGAGGAAGTCCGCCAGCCATGCGTGGAGATTTCCATGGATACCAAAAGAGGAGAGTTTGTGGAGCAGAGCGGGGTGCCAGACCATATCGAAGCCACGTGATATGTCAAGGGAGACTGCTCTAATTTCCTGTTTGGCATTGAGGACCTCCATCCATTGTTGAGAAAGCAGAAGCAGCATGTCCAGAGTAGAGTGTCCAGGTCTGAAACCAAATTGATGATCAGAGATCAAGCCATTGGAGAAGAGCAAAGATTTCATATCTGAAGCAATGATGGATTCCATGACTTTGCTGATAATTGGGAGAAGGCTGATTGGTCTGTAGTTGCTGGGATCTGTTTTTGCACCTTTTTTGTGCAA
Organism: Myxine glutinosa; assembly: GCF_964187855.1. Taxonomy (NCBI): domain Eukaryota; kingdom Metazoa; phylum Chordata; class Myxini; order Myxiniformes; family Myxinidae; genus Myxine; species Myxine glutinosa. The sequence goes on along the minus strand of NW_027617532.1, from coordinate 30,629 downwards.
AGCGGTGATGTTTGCAGATTTCCAAGCAGATGGAAGATGACCTTGAGCAAAAGAGAGGGTGAAGAGAACAGAGAGAGGGAGTGAAAGAGCGGAAGAACATGATTTTAGGACCCGTGGGCTGATGCCGTCAGGTCCAGTTGCAGAATCAGAGTCGAGGGTTGACAGAAACTTTTCCACCTTGTCAGGAGGAAAGGACACAGAGTCCAGGAGCAGCTGGGTACGACTGGGTATGGTGGGTACAGAGAGGGATGGGTTTGGGACACAAGATTTAGAGGCAAACACAGAGTTGAGGCATTCAGCTTTTTCACGTGCGGAGTCAGCCGTGTGGCCATTTGAGGTGAGGGAGGGGATGGAGGGGGAACAAACACCAGAAACAGATTTGACCAGACGCCACCAGGATTTGGAAGAGGGAGACAGATAAGAGAGTTCGGTCTTGAGAATGGTGAGATATTGTTTCCTGGCTCTCCTGAGGGTGGACACACACTTGTTTCGGGCTTTGTGAAAGGAAATGAGATTTCCTTCCGTTGGATTTGCTTTCCAGGAGACTAAAGCAAGTTGTTTCTGGGCAATAGCCTCACCACAAGATTCCTTGTACCATGGACGGGAGGAAGGGTATGACAACTGAAGATGAGATGGGATAAATCTGTGCATGAGAGAGAGCAATTTACTTTGGAAGAATTCCCAGGATGAGTTGATGTCAGAGGCAGTAGAGATGGGAGACCAGTCCAGATGATTGATGGCTGCTTGAAGACAGTGCCAGTTGGCCTGAGTGAAATGCCAGACTCGTCGACGCTGAGGAGGCTCTCTGAGAATGGTCAGAGAGATGTCCACTTTAACAAGCACATGATCAGAAGAGCCGATTGGAGCAGAAGAAGAGCAGCAGACATTTTCAGGGAACTTAGTCATAACCAAGTCCAGAAGAGAAGATGCTCCGTTGACTGAGATCCGGGTCGGGAAATTGACAGATTGTGTCAGTCCCAGTGAGTCACAGAAGTCCTTTGCTGAAGAGCCATGGCTGGTGAGAGAGGTACCCACACCCAGCCAACTGGCATGGTGACAGTTGAAATCACCACATATGAGGAAGAGAGAGTTGGGATGGGTAGATAGAAGTTGGTCTATATTATCAGACAGCGAGATGTAGATGGAGTCATCACTCATCACTGTTTGGTGGACGGTACAACACACATATGAACAAAAGGTGGGAGCGAAGGGGAAGCCGTAGCCAAAGGTATTCCTGGGGGTGAGGTGGAGAGAGGGCAGTGCAGGGCGAGTGAGGAAGAGTTTTTTATAAAGATAGCAACCCCACTTAAAAAATTAAATAATTCTCATATCGAATTCATATTCAGATCTCCACCAAAATCGACCCAGTTCGTCCTTCTCACACACCCGACATCTCCACCAAGTTTCGTCCGAATCCGACCACAACTTTTTGAGATATCCGGCTATATGTCGGTTTTAGCCCTATTTCCCAATGGTGAAGAATCACTTTTAAAATTCTACTAGCCGGATCCGAATCCGGATCTTCAGAAAAATCCAATCATGTTGTGCTTGTCACATACACTAACTACCTCTCTGCCAAATTTTGCCCGAATCCGTCCACAACTTTTTGAGATATCCTGTTTACAAACAGAGAAACAGACAATGGTGGAAACATAACCTCCACCACCCGAGGCTGAGGTAATAACAAAGTCGACTGACCAATATACTGTACCTGAAAAATCTTCGATTTTACAAGTAACAAACACCAGCCCGTAAATTATAGTAAGGATTGATTATTATTCATAGATTTGCTCTCCTTATAATTCCTCTTCTATTTGTTTAACATTCTCTTACTCATGAAATTTATCCTCGTTCAACCTTTCCCATTACTCAGATTTCTCACCTTGTTCTCTCAATTCAAGGAGTTCCATTTGCTTGACCAGTCTGGTACCTTCACATTTGGTTTACATAACCAACCTGGTACCTTCACATTTGGTTTACATAACCAGCCCGGTACCTTCACATTTGGTTTACATAACCAGCCTGGTACCTTCACATTTGGTTTACATAACCAGCCTGGTACCTTCACATTTGGTTTACATAACCAGCCTGGTACCTTCACATTTGGTTTACATAACCAGCCTGGCACCTTCACATTTGGGTTACATAACCAGCCCGGTACCTTCACATTTGGATTACATAACCAGCCTGGCACCTTCAGATCAGAGGAAATTGGGGTTATGTAACAGCTTGGACCCTCACATTGGGTGGGGTTGCTGCATAATGTGTAGGACCCTTCTGGTAACCTCTCAGCATCCAGCGCATTCTAGAGCTTGGTTTAGAAGTATATTGAACAATCCCCATTCACATTGAACAATGATCTTTCAGAAGAAACCACTGCAGGTTAAAAAGTATCATCATAATTTCCCTGAAATATGCCGATAACACATCGTTTGTAACAGTTGTTTAATTACTCAGTTGACTGTTTTTTTATCCTCAAATACTGTGCATTGGGATGATGGAAAGGCCACTTGGTTATCACAACACACGGTCCACATTAACTTGTACACGTATATCTTGCGTCCTGGGTGAGGTGTTATTGCAGTGTCTTCCACAGGCCTGGTGGACTGCCACACTCACCCGGTGTGGGAGGGTGATCGTGTGCACGAGTTCTCCATGAAGGTGGGTACACGGACACACCTCACGCCATAGCTTGGATATCTAAAACCAGAATTTTGATTGGATGAGGAAATGCAGGATATCCTGAACTCCATCCTCCCTTCCTTTTATAATGCACTGGCAGATAACCCAGTTCTACCCAGCCATTGTAAGGGAATTCGTCCCAATGGAGTGTGGAATATTTATGGAATTTGCTGGGAATGTCCTTTGACAGTTGAGACTGCTAAGGTTTCTCAGTGAAATAAATCGAAGAAAATTATACGTGGGTGGAATTGACTGCATAGTTTGTGTGTCTTTTTTAAACTTCTGGTAAGTGTGCAAACCAGCGAATCTGAGCCTATACACCGCCCATGTGCAGAACAAAAATGCACATAACACAGAATTGCTTGAATGTCATTATTTGTGAACATCCGCATACACTGTCCAGACCAAAGAGCTCTTAAATACAGTGTCATTCAACATTTATATGTGCTGTGGTTACGATGTTTACCCCGTTCAGACACAATCGCGCAACTTTCACTTGCATTATCTCACTGTACATTACCTGGGCGGAGTGCTGTCGTTCTGTCAAAGCACTAAATTAAACGCATTCACCCTCATGGCGGTGCCTGGTTGAACACATCTTGACTGAACATCGTGACACTCACGACGACTTGATAATCTTAGGAGACAGGTTACTACTCCGTCACAGGTGTGAAAGTTTCCACCCCGAGCAACCAAAGGAATCCATTTCATACCAGTGAGGGCAATGCAACAAGGCTTTACCCACTCCACCTTCAAGCCAAATGCTAATTACAGTTTAACGAAATCACAATTCATGAGGATTTTCTCTCATGACTGTTTGAGGGAATGAGAAGTGTAGAAAACTTAGCAATACGTTGTCTATGTCTATATTTTTATGTCCATGATCCTCAACCATACCTGTTCTACACCACAGTTAGCTGGAGTAAACTACTTGGACATCCACCGGGCGGGTGGGGGTATCCACTACACGATGCAGCACACTCGGGCCGCCAAGCAGGAGCAGCTGCTGCACTCCCTGCGCACCCGACTTTTCGCGATGCTGAGAGCTGGGTCCACCTTGGTCGAGTGCAAAACTGGTTATGGGCTGGACCTTGACACCGAGATCCGCATGTTGCGCACCATCGACAGAGCACGTTGGGACGACAGACCGGCGGTGCACGTCACATACTGTGGTGCGCATGCTGTGCCCAGGTCGGTATGATATGTCAGCAGAATCCGATGAAAGTCATCTGGACTGATTAGTGAAACTTCTGCATAATCAAGAGCAAGCAGACAGATTATAGACGGACATGATTGAGTAACCTAGTGAGACTCCCCATGGAGGATCTCACTGATAACCACTTAAACCACTTCTTCGTTTGTAAATGTACGCTGTACAAGGCTGCGGGGTAGCATCATCGGCTAGTGGTGCGACTGTGCCACTGATGGTTAGGGCGGGAATTTGGAATGTGGCAGGTGTACCGGCAATAGCTCGCCTACTCTTCGCACAGAACACCTTGGGAACACCGGGTTGACAGTTTAATTACTGGGCCGAGATTCAAACCCAGGCAAGACAGCTTAGAGGTGAGTGTGCAGACTTGTAGGCCATCATGTCAGTCAACTTAAACCACTTAGGATGGTACAATATAAAATGGGCAAGGATTATACCAGGGTAGTTGGGCAGTCTAAAGTGTGGTAGCAGGTGCTTAAAGGAATCCATTTCATGGTGGCACGGTGGTAGAAGGAATCCATTTCATGGTGGCACAAATCTATGAGGATCACACAGATCCTGCCAGGTGTGCCCTTGTCTGCCTGGTGTGACCTTGTCTGCCTGGTGTGACCTTGTCTGCCAGGTGGAGTTTTTCCTTTTGCAGATGTGCCAGTGGATTACTTGACATACTTTGTTGTGCCTTTGGGTGTACAGCTGCTCTGACACGAGATTTTTATATCCAAATTGGAGGTGGCTCGTACTTTCTGTTTCTCCCTTGCAGAACCTACACCTGTCCGATTGACTCAGTCCCGTCATTTCCTAAATCTATTGGTGTAGTTTCTTTGGTCTTGGGCATTTATAATGATTCATTCTCCATCCCAGTTGAGCTGGCCTCTTCTTAGCCATTCCAAAGAGCCTTCTTTGTCAACTCCTTATCTGTCCAACTCTTTTTTTTTATACCCTCCTGCTCTTTTATCGTTTTCCCAGTCGCCTTTTCTATATTATATAACCTGAGTTAGCAAAAGCAGCTTGCCTTTAAAAGTGTTAAGCACCAGTATTTACAGTGTAACCATATTGGTAGTTTCACCGAGTGATACCATAAACTGACAACCATAATATTTGCCAAAGTATACACAAAGAATTAAGTTAAGCACCCCTACACAACGAATTAAGGTAAGCACCCCCTAATATATATTCTTTGTGTATATGTATACATTGGCATATATTCTAAGGTATGTGAGATCAAATAATGATTGGTATGACATTAGCAATTATCCATTGATGAAATTGAGTGATCAAAGTGAAAAAAAGTGATTGGTTGAGTCAGTGATCCGATCACGTGGGTCCTACACACGTTATTGACGCAAAGATCGCTAGAGGTCTTCTCAGAACAATGACTGTACGTTAGAAAACATAAACGTCATCCACACTGTCCGTGATGGACCTATAGCTCCATACTTAAATTGAGGTGAAAATATGCCTAAAATTCCCAAAAAATTTCACCTTAAATTATTCAGAATAAAATATTGAAAACGGCATGATTGTTATGTTTTTATGTGACCATAATATCACTACTCCAGAAAATATAGCAATATCATGGGTATATTACACTGTTTTGACGACAACAAACTTGTAATGTGCGAGGTTGTAAAAAAACGGGGGGGGAGCTTAACTTAATTCTTTGTGTATATAAATGTTAAGCTGTTATGGATAACAATAACAATAGTATAATAATAATAGTAGTAATACCACAGTACCAATAACAATAATTCACAAGAGCAGTAGTAGTACGTCCTGTGTTTCCACATGAGGACCACGTCATCATCTACCCAGCCAATGGCATGGGTCTTGCATAGATGCTGCACCTGTGTCTAGTGTCTAGTCCCAAATGAAAACCTCCATGTGAATGAAACATCAATGCCTTCAACATATTGACAGAATGGCTGTTGGTTCAGGTTTGGTTTCAACTCATCTTTTATGTCTTAAGCCCTTTCCCACTGCATACACCCCAGTTGACCCGGGTTGTGTCATTCTCAGGGGTTATTTGGTGAGTGAGTACACACGAGAGATCGTGGAGAAACACTTGCCAACCGTGGTGAGGTTGATGCATCAGGGCGAGGTGCATGTTGACTCTGTGGACGTATTTTGTGAGCAAGGGGTCTTTGGCCTGGAGGAGACACGGACCATCCTGAGAGCCGGTAAACACCTAGGCCTGCGCCTGAACTTCCACGGAGATGAACTGCACCCCACCGGTGCTGCCGAGGTTAGGAGCTCAATATGCAGCCCAGGGATGCACCCCAGCTAGGGAAATAACAGCACGACCTTCCAACGCTCTGACATTTCCAAACAACCTGATTGAGCCCCCACAACTTCCTTTTGAATAATTCAAAAGTACAAGTAGTGGAACAAAAGTGCTCGAGGGTATCGGGAGCACATTCAAACTGGAGTTTGCCATGACTGTGTTCATCAGCTTGTCATCTTGTGTGCAGCTTGCTGCGGAATTGGGGGCGCACGCTGTGAGCCATCTGGAGGAGGTGAGCAAAGACGGAATATCCGCACTCGTTACATCTGGCTGCGTGGCTATCCTGCTGCCAACAACGGCTTTCATGCTCAGGTATCGCCAAATGAGTCTTTGGCCTGCATGTGTATTCCTGTACTTATCGTCATGCGTCACCGACTGGTCTTGGTAATAAGGACGCACATGGTGATGTAAGCAAGTTAGCTATGGATCAGCAGGGGGTTTGCCTTGGTCCACAGTTAAATGTTTCCTCTGACCTCCTGCAGGCTGAAGCAACCCCCGGCACGGACCATGATCGATACTGGAGTCATCGTAGCTCTTGGAAGCGATTTTAATCCCAACGCATATTGCCTTGCTATGGTACATTCAGTCTTCTCACACATTCGATTCATACTCTGGTTTTGTTCCACAAATCGGTACTGTTTTGTTATTGTCGTGTGTCTACCTTGTAGTGAATGCCGCAGGGTCGCAGGGTTACATGGATGACAAAACAAGCTTTAACTCCAAGGGGGTCAATCCAATGGCGGACCTTCGTTATATGCAGGGGGGGGGGAGGGAAAAGGGGGGAAAAGCCGCAAGCGCTTACCTGCATGGGTCCACCGGCCGTCTTCACACCTGCGATGATTAATTCAAAACTGACACAGGATTTAACTGTACAAAAATACCGGCTTTATTGAAGAAATGCCAGTAACAAAATAATGCACGATAAAAACGATGATTCCTAAATGGGACGTCCCCATTCAGACCCATATACTGACAAAGGGGGAAAATAACTGGAAAATAAATATGTGTATGTGTGGCACTTAGCTCTGAGCGGCTCTTGAACCTTGTCAGGAATTGTCCTGGATAGTTACAGGCCTCCACGTCCTTGTGCGGGAACCACAGGCTGCACTGCCGCGAGGGGGAACTAGGCCTCGCTGTGCAGTCCACTTCTCTCGCCGCCGAGTGTGAAGTCAGCAGGCCGCACCTGTTCCACTCGCCCCCGCCGATCTTGTTCACCAACACCGACGTGCCAAGGATTTGCCTTATTGTTCAACGTCTTGTTCCTGTTGGTTTTATTTAGTGTTATAAATGCATGATTTCTTGCTAGGTGTGTGTGCTGCATTGTCATAAGGAACAGAGGAAAAATAACAGAGGCCATTACATACAGGGGATTAATTACCCATAATCCCTAACTAATTAACATAACCCCACCCCTTGTGATGGGAACGAAGATACGTTCTTACACGATATCCGGTCTAAGCGAATTTCCTACTTATGATACATGGGGTTTCTTCTTCTTCACGACAGTCAGAGCACACTACCTATACAATTCTACCTGGACTAAGGTAATCATTGCCTACCCCCTAAAAAAGTAACATTATGTTTTCACCTTTGTCTGTTTGTCTGCTGTGAGCAGGATATATCAAAAAGTTATGGACGGATTCGAATGAAACTTGGTAAATGAGTTGAGTATGTGACAACGACGAATTCATTCGATTTTGGTGAAGATTCGGATCCAAATTCAGAAAGTAGAATTTTTAAAGTGATTTTCACCATTGAGTGATTAGGCCCAAAAACTATATATATCACGATATCTCAAAGGGTTTGTGGACAGATTTGGAGGAAACTTGCTGAATGAGTTGGGTATGTGACAATGACGAAGTTATTAGATATTAGTGAAGATCCGGATCCGGATCTGGATGTGAGAATCTTAAGGGATTCTTCACCATTGAGCGACAGGTCCAAAAAACGAGATATAACACGATATATCAAAAAGTTGTGGACGGATTTGGATGAAACTTGGTGGATGAGTTGGGTAGGTGATAAGAATAAACCGTTTTGAATTTGGTTCATGTTGGATCCAGATATGACCTGTCAATGGGATGCAAAACGTAAACCGGTCAGCCTGGCGGAGGTATGCGCTCTACGGCGTGCCGTTATAGTTCTTTTTGCAGACCGAGGCATGCCCACCGTCGCTTTGCTAACGGATTTAACCAGAGACAGTATATTGTACTTCACAAATATTGCATGTCTATCTGTGAATCTGAATGAGAATGTAAAATAAAGTAAAACATGCGAAAAAGGACATTTTATATAACACGTAATTGTTGTTGCTACTGTGGTTGTTGTTGTTGTTTGTGTACTCCTTCTATGATCTTTTATATATTTTTATTTTGCTTCAAAAACTATTGCTATATATACGTCAAAAATTCTGCTCCTCCCGTGTTCTTGTAAAGGATTCCTACTGTCGTAGAATAATAAATGTACCGTTGGAACTGCTGCATGAAGCTCCCAGTCTCGATTCTTCTTCATTCCTGGAAAACTGGTTTTTCAAGAGGGAATCTTCATGATAACACAAATTTTTGATCAAGGAAAATCAATTATCAGCTTATACTTTGAGACCCGATAGATCTCCATTCCTTTTCCTGAAGCCCACCCACTTGTGATATGTGACAATAACAACTTGCATGCATGCGCACGCGCACACACACACACACACACACACACACACACACACACACACACACACACACACACACACACACACACACACACACACGAAAATGGATACAACAACAGCTGGGAGGGCTCCATTCCACCTTCCGAAACCCACATTTGGAGATGAAAACCAATGACAGAACACACACACACACACACACACACACACACACACACACACACACACACACACACACACACACACACACACACACCATGCACACAAACATACACACCTCGTCAATTTATGATAGATGTAGGTATGATTGTTCTTTGTCTTGCATACATTTATAAGTACAATTGTTCTTTGTCTTGCACACAATTGTAGGTATGACTGTTCTTTGTCTTGCACAAAATTGTAGGTATGATTGCATACATGAATGATTGTTTTTGTCTTGCATACAATTCTAGGAATGATTGTTCTGTGTTGCATATAATTGTAGGTATGATTGTTCTTTGTCTTCCACACAATTGTAGGTATGATTGTTCTTTGTCTTGCATACAATTGTAGCAATGATTGTTCTTTGTGTTGCATACAATTGTAGGTATGATTGTTCTTTGTGTTGCATACAATTGTAGGTATGATTGTTCTGTGTTGCATATAATTATAGGTATGATTGTTCTTTGTGTTGCATACAATTGTAGGAATGATTGTTCTTTGTGTTGCATACAATTGTAGGTATGATTGTTCTTTGTGTTGCATACAATTGTAGGTATGATTGTTCTTTGTCTTGCATACAATTGTAGCAATGATTGTTCTTTGTGTTGCATACAATTGTAGGTATGATTGTTCTGTGTTGCATACAATTGTAGGTATGATTGTTCTTTGTCTTGCATACAATTGTAGCAATGATTGTTCTTTGTGTTGCATACAATTGTAGGTATGATTGTTCTGTGTTGCATATAATTGTAGGTATGATTGTTCTTTGTCTTGCATACAATTGTAGGAATGATTGTTCTTTGTCTTGCATACAATTGTAGGTATGATTGTTCTGTGTTGCATACAATTGTAGGTATGATTGTTCTTTGTCTTGCATACAATTGTAGCAATGATTGTTCTTTGTGTTGCATACAATTGTAGGTATGATTGTTCTTTGTGTTGCATACAATTGTAGGTATGATTGTTCTTTGTCTTGCATACAATTGTAGGAATGATTGTTCTTTGTGTTGCATACAATTGTAGGTATGATTGTTCTTTGTCTTGCATACAATTGTAGGAATGATTGTTCTTTGTCTTGCATACAATTGTAGGTATGATTGTTCTTTGTCTTGCATACAATTGTAGGTATGATTGTTCTTTGTCTTGCATACAATTGTAGGTATGATTGTTCTTTGTCTTGCATACAATTGTAGGAATGATTGTTCTTTGTCTTGCATACAATTGTAGGTATGATTGTTCTTTGTCTTGCATACAATTGTAGGTCTGATTGTTCTTTGTCTTACACACAATTGTAGCAATGATTGTTCTTTGTCTTGCATATAATTCTAGGAATGATTGTTCTTTGTCTTGCATATAATTCTAGCAATGATTGTTCTTTGTGTTGCATACAATTGTAGGTATGATTGTTCTGTGTTGCATATAATTGTAGCAATGATTGTTCTTTGTGTTGCATATAATTGTAGCAATGATTGTTCTTTGTGTTGCATACAATTGTAGGTATGATTGTTCTGTGTTGCATATAATTGTAGGTATGATTGTTCTTTGTGTTGCATACAATTGTAGGTATGATTGTTCTGTGTTGCATATAATTGTAGCAATGATTGTTCTTTGTGTTGCAAATAATTGTAGCAATGATTGTTCTTTGTGTTGCATACAATTGTAGGTATGATTGTTCTGTGTTGCATATAATTGTAGGTATGATTGTTCTTTGTGTTGCATACAATTGTAGGTATGATTGTTCTGTGTTGCATATAATTGTAGGTATGATTGTTCTTTGTGTTGCATATAATTGTAGGTATGATTGTTCTTTGTCTTGCATACAATTCTAGGAATGATCGTTCTTTGTCTTGCATACAATTGTAGGTATGATTGTTCTTTGTCTTGCATACTATTCTAGGAATGATCGTTCTTTGTGTTGCATACAATTGTAGGTATGATTGTTCTGTGTTGCATATAATTGTAGGTATGATTGTTCTGTGTTGCATATAATTGTAGGTATGATTGTTCTTTGTGTTGCATATAATTGTAGGTATGATTGTTCTTTGTCTTGCATACTATTCTAGGAATGATCGTTCTTTGTCTTGCATACAATTGTAGGTATGATTGTTCTTTGGCTTGCATACTATTCTAGGAATGATCGTTCTTTGTGTTGCATATAATTGTAGCTATGATTGTTCTTTGTCTTGCATACATTTGTAGCTATGATTGTTCTTTGTCTTCCACACAATTGTAGGTATGATTGTTCTTTGTACCATACAGTGTGATGATATGGTTGTTCGTTTTGCAGCCTGTAGTTATGCACTTGGCCTGTGTAAACCTGCACTTCACCATGGCTGAAGCTCTCGTCGCCGCCACCATTAACGCGGCTCACGCTTTGGGCTGTTCACATCGTCACGGCTCTATCGAACAGGGGAAACGAGGGGATCTACTCATCGTGAAGGCGTCCAGGTGGGAAAACATAACGGCTACCGAAAATGAGGCAGTTTGTGATACAAACGATGCCATCCACAACTCCTTTAGCATTACTGCTCGGGCTTACATTCCTGAAGTGGTAAACCTCAGTTTATTTGGAAGATATCCTTCCCATCGTCGCCCTCCTTCCATTTCTAACAGGAAAGCCTTACCTTAGCTAGTAACAATTGTACGATCTGATCCCCCAACAGGTGGGAGCACCTTATTTACCAGCTTGGCTGCCATGCTGATATCATCCCGTACGTGGTCTGCAAAGGAGATGTTCTAGAGAATCGCTGTCCTTCCTACAATGCAGCATTCTAATAATGCATGATTGGCCTCGTCAAGAGTACTGGTGATGGATGTCACAGTTCTCCAGGTAGACCCAGCAGATGTCCCAAATGGGCAGCGAATGACTATCTCAACATACTTATAGCCAGAATGGGGGCTTTAGAGTGGAGAATTCGGTTTAAAGCTGGGAATTCACTTTGCGTGGTCCAAAGTACATGTAGTTATGTAACTCACAAATATAAAGCCATTTATGGTTGTGTACTGGTAATTAAACTTATAGATTTCATCCATGAATGGGACGTATGATATCAGGAAATAAACTTGTTTATTCTGGAGCCCCCACTTGAATCACTCACTGTATTTTTTTTTGTAACGTTTCTGCATATCCAGATATTTTGCAGCAACATAAGATAATGTTTAAAGACCAATGATAAATAACACCAGCATTTAGACTTGGCTTGCGGATCATGAAACTCAGGCCTATCACTATCGCACAGGTATATTGACCAGCCATTTATGGAAAGCTCGAGTGGAGATGAAGGGTGGATGTCTGACCTGAATCGCACCAAAGTGCTGAACACGAAGTGTTGGAGTAGGCCTTCCAGCTGGTGGAGACAAGGAAAAGAGGTAGAGCAGATCACCGAGTGGATATCCTCAAAGTTGGAGCTATGGACCTCGATAGGGGAACCAATGGGTGTGTGGTGATGTTCCCTTTAGTGTGCTTGTTATGAAATGGTGTATAAACCAGGAGAAAAAGAAAACGCAATGACGTGCTTCAAATGATTGATCCGGTTGATGAAGAATCCTTCCAGTTGTCTCTCCAGCTGTTTCCGAAGAAGGCTGCATTCCTTGGTGTCGAGACAAGGCCTCAAGATGGCGTCAAACGCAAACGAGGAAAGTACTCGTTCGTTGTCGTCATGGTTGTTCAGCCAAACAAAATACTCTTCACTCAATGGTCGTGGTGGTGTGGAAGAAAATTCACTATTCAATATTGACTTGACTCCTGAAATAAAAGTAAACTTCCTTCATGGAAAGGGTACTTGGCTGAGCTAAGACATGTCCGAAGACAAGCTCAGGTACCTCTACAGCCCTAACGCTCATTGGCTCTCATAGACTTCATGGATTGGCCAATAATAGTCACACGAGTTTCTTTCTTATGAACGAGCTGATCACTGCTCGTAGCAAATGTAAAGAAAAGCTCGATCTCTACGAACACAAAGCGATCACCAAGAGTAAGGCTCCTCCGGCTTACCCTTGGCAATCGCCCGCAGCCTTTACCCTTGGCCCACGATCCAATGATGGCATATTTTTTCAGGCCACCTTGGCCTTGACCACCTTGACCTTCAACCTTGATATCACCTTGATAGGATATCACCTTGACCTTCAACATTTAGGGATAAAGTGTAAATGAAGAAAATGTGACCCCATCTACAATCTATCCATAAAACGTAACATCATGAAAATGGGAGGAAAATTATTCAAGTTATGATCAAAAATGTCACAATCCGAAAAATGTAGATCAAGACACCAATCAAACATCAGGTGCACAACTCGGTGCAGATACACTATTGTGACACAAGAACATCTTGGAAGGCCAAGCGGTCTTTGAGATTCCGCATTGGCAAAATTGAGCGATGACAACAAAGGCGTTCTTATTCCTCCCGCCATTTGACCTTGACCAGCAAACCCAATTCACCATCTAACGGGTTTATTCCAATTGACTATTTCACGCGACAAGTTCCCGTTCCCCTATAATGGCCACAAAAAGGTTCTCATTCTCTGATTCTGATGTACCATACTCTGCTGCATAGCGTTGGTGCCGCCAAAGAATTTTATTGGCAAGGCCTATACTGGGTGATTTGTCATTGCCTTCTCAGTAGTAATTAAGGCAGGAATTTGGAGTTTGGCCAGGTGCCGGCAATTGGTCACCGACTCTTCACGAAGGACACTGTGGGATCTTTAACATCCACTAACTAATGTGGGCAAATGGGACGCTCAGCTTAACGTTCATCAGAGGGACAACACACACATTGATGAACCACCCTGCTTGTGAAACACCGGGATGACAGTTTATAGTCGAGTCGGATTCAAACCCAGGGTAGACATCAAATAAACGATTGTGTATACCCCAGGCCAACCTGCCAACCCCAGGGTTCTCATTTTGTACACCGCTCTTTCCTAGTCCATTTCCAGGCGCTGCATGATGTCATTTCCGGGCACCGAAGGGGATCCGGCGATGACGCACGATAAAAGGGAGTACTCAGTTTCCATTCCGTTTGTTTTTTTTATACATGGCCTAAGGCTCGTCATAGAGCAGACACACACACACACACACACACACACACACACACACACAACGGCTTGGGGAAAGTGCTGTCACTTTCTTGTTTGTCCGGACATTATCTCGGCTATCCTTTGAGCTAGGAAGTTGAAATTTGGGCACAGTAGTGATTTTTTTTTTTTTTTTTGGATACTGAATCGAGGCTCGTGAAAGAGCTAACATTAACTTCACAAACAAATCGACCAGACAAACAAAATACACAAAAAGAGGGAGCGGAAGACAAGATGGGGAGAAAAGGGGAAGCACACACACACAACATCCGAGAGCAGGGAGATGTGTGGAAGGGAGAGGGCCCGGGGGGAGGAGGCGTGGGAAGGGGGGGGGGGGGGGAGAAGTATTCGTGAGCACATGCTTTGGCAAAAACGGTATTTAAAAAATTTTTTTATTCACCAATTCATTGATTAATTACTTAATTATTATCGATTTATTAAGTACTTATTTATTTTCTTTCTCTTCTGGGCAATATCTCAAGCACCTTTGGAGGGAAGCTGATATTTGGACACGACAATGACCAAATGATTTGGCTGTGAAGGGTATTTTTGATTTATTGATTAATTAATTAAACGAATTAATTAATTTTCAGAAAGTTACAGATTCAGATGAAATGGTGGTGGTTTAGGTATGCTAATCGTGGATTCATTCGGAAATTTATTATTTTATGACTTATTTATTTATTTTAAAAAAACATTCTCATCTGGGCAATATCTCAGGCACCTTTTGAGCTGGGAAGCTGATAATTTGGACACAACAGTGACCAAGTCATTTGGCTATAAAGGGTATTTTTGATTTATTGATTAATCAATTAATTACTAAATTTTTTGATTAATTACTTATTTTCAAAAAGTTAGATTCGGATGAAGCAGTGTTGGTTTAGGTATGGTATAAGAAAATCGATAAGTAAATTAATTATTTTACAATTATTATTTATTTTAATTACGCAATTAATCAATCAATTATTGTACACGCTCCCACCCAATTCCGTCTCCATGTGCTGCACGGCAGCATCGCGCACTGGAATATATTGTTGCGAATATGGAATTTGACCTCCATATCCGCTTGTAAATATTCCCCTATCTTCTCCGATACTCCCCAACTCTCCCCTTACCCCATTCCCTAGTCCCATTGTCTGTAAACAACACCCATTAGAGCCGATCTTCCCCTTCATTCCCCCATTAAATGTCGTGCCCAGGTCCCCCGCACCACACGTAGACAATTATAGGACATCTTGCTAGTTATTCTTAATCTATGTCAGTTAAGGACTTGTTTCCATTAATTATGACTCTTCGTTGCACCAGAATGTGATGATATGGCACCAGTAGGAGTTTAGGACCTTCCCATACCTCCCCGCATCTCTTCCCATCATCTCAAGCTCCAACAACAACCACAACAACAGCGGCTTTGCGTCCTCACTCCGGCTCGGTTGGCCGCCATTGAACATGTGCTCGACGGGGTTACCCAGAAGGGGGCTCCCTGTCGGCCCCTCGTCAAGGGCGGAGCCGGTAACCCCCGCACCCAATGAGAAGCCATGGGCCGATGCCATATGGGGCGGAGCTAACGAGCGAGGGCGTGACTCCCCGCCGGGGATACGCGGCCCCGCGCCGGACGTGACGTGAGATGCGCCCCCGAGCTTGGAAGGACAAGACGCCACCCTCCCGAGCGCTGAGCGACCTCCCCGGCATCTCCACCAAAGTCGCGACCCACGAGCGCTGAGCGACCTCCCCGCATCTGCTGGACACCAACGTACGCGATTCTGTCCCTGAGCCAGGTGCACCTGAGCCATCGACTGCCGCTTTCCTGGCCATCAAACCCCGTGTGAGTGAGCCTTGTCCCGTTTATCTGTGGTCTGTCTAGGGTTAATATAAGAGTGTGTTTAAGTGCCCACCTTCCTATGTTTCCCTCTTGTCCCTGTAATCTAACCTTTTCCGCCTTAATATAACCTCCTCCGGAGGTCTTGAGAACTGAACCCCTGGTGTCGTATTGTGTGATTGTAATCCAGCCGTGTGTCTTCTTTTTCTTTCCTATTGAGCCAGCATAGCGCGGCTTCGTCGACGTTCGAGTACAATCGGGTAACTTGTACGGATACGGCGGCCATCCCGCTCGGCCCACCATACCATCAAAGTCGTATCTGTAACAATTGGTGTCGAGGAGTGGAATTCGAACCCGGGACTAAATTAGTTAGGCCCAAATTTTGGGAGGGAAAATCGATTCGGAGCGCGTTTCCCGCGCGAAATTATAACGGCGAAATTTCAATTTGTTTTACGAAAATAAAAAATAAAAACCGAATTTTGAAAGTCGCGCTATGGCGGATCAAGACGGCTGGGGTCCGGTAGGGGAGAGTGAGGCAGGGTCGGTCCAGGACCAAATTGAGGGACGTGAGGAGAGCGAAGCAGCGGGGGTAGCAGATTCGCAAAATAGCGTCGTCACGCACGAGGTAACGGGCGCGCGAAATGGCGCCTCGCAAGTAGCTACGGCGGCCGCACCCGCTGCACAAGTGGGAGGGATGGCCCAAATGCAGGCCCTCATGGAGCAATTTATGGCGCAAATGCAGGCGTCCCTCAACCTGCAGGGTGAGCGATTGGAGGGCCAAATGAGGGCTGATAGTAAGCGATTGGGTGAGCGATTGGAGGACCAAATGGGGGTAATGGGGAACCGGATGGATGCTCAGGGTGAGCGATTGGAGGGCCAAATGAGGGTTGATAGTGGGCGATTAGAGGGCCAAATGAGGGGTACCGGTGAGGGATTAGAAAAGAAATTTGAGGGGTTAGACAACGGGATAAAAGAGGTGAAACATGGGTTAGAGGGGGTAGAAAACAGAATGGCCGCTCAAGAGAATCAAATAGAGGGAGTGAAAAATGGGTTAGAGGGGTTAGAAAACAGTATGGAAGGCAAATTGAGGGACATGAGGGACCAAGCGGAAAGGGAAGTTAAACAAATGGAGCAGCAGATAGAGGGGGTCAGAATGGGGGTAGAAACCAAACTGGATGCTCACAGGGAGGAAATGGAGCAGATGAGGGTGGCATCTGGGCAGGAGATGCAAGTGATGGGAGAAGAGATCAGAAGAGGAGTGAGTGAGGAGGTCGGAGGAGTGCGCGAGGAGGTGAGGCACTGTGAGGAGCACATGGAAAAGGAGGTGAGAAAGGGGACTGTAAAGTTACAAGGGGGCATAGAGGACCTGACGCAGGAGGTGGAGCAGCTGACGGTGGGACAGACGGAGTTAGTGGAGCAGGTTCAAAGGAACACTGCGGTATTAGGAGGTTTAAAGGCGACACAGAAAGAACTAAAAGATGACTTGGTAGCGACGAAGAGGGAATGTCAGATGGTACGTGAGGGACTGACAACGAGGTTGGACGAAGTGATAGAGGTTATGGAGACGAAGGACCGGCAGGTGAGGACGCACATGGAAACGGTCAAGGTAGCCTTGGAGGACGAGCTTGAGGAGACGTACCGGGGAATAAAAGAGGTGAAGCACAAATTAGAAGAAGTGGAAGAAGGGATGAGTGAAATTAAGAAGCGACGGAGAGGGGATAAGAAGGAGATAAAGGAGGAGATAAAAGAATTGGTCCAAAGTCTGTGTTTGGATCGTGATGATGTGCTCATTAACCGGATGAGGGATTCGCAGGTGATGGAGGAGAAGCGAAGAGGAAGAGGACCCGGTGTAAGTGGTGACCAATATGGTCGTGCGTATGATGCGCCAGGTGATTTAAGAGGCTTGGGGGTCGAGATGGACCCGGGTGTTCGTGAGAGGCCGTTGGTGAAGTGTGCGACAGGTCTGGTGTGCGAAAAAGGAGGTGTGCGAGAAAGTCCGACTCTGGGGTGTGTGAGGAAAAAGTGCACGCCAAGGAGTGAGGGTGCTGGCGAGAGTGAGTCGGTCGTAGCGAGTGTGCGAGGGAGCACATGGAAGCGCGGTGTGGTAAGTGTTACAGAAGGTGTGACGGGAGAGTGTGCGCAGGAGTGTGCGCGAGAAAGGTGTGTGACGGACAGGTGCATGAGGAAAGAGTGCGCTGCCAGAAGTAAGGAAGAGTGTCCACCTGTGGTGAGTGTTACAGAGGGTGTAACGGGAGAGTGTGCGCGAGAAAGGTGTGTGACGGACAGGTGCATGGGGAAAGAGTGTGCTGTCAAGAGTAAGGGTGAGTGCGCTGTCAGGAATGGAGGTGAAAGTAGTGAGAGTGACATGGAGCGTGAGTTAGTTGTGACAGGTGAGCGAGGATGTACCCCTGGGATGGAAGGATGCACACCTGGAATGGTAGAGCGTGAGTGGGAATGCACGCTGGAGTTGGTGGTGAGGCACGTGGTTGGGTGTGCGAATGAGAGCACACCTGTGATTGTCACAGAGGAGGTGACCGAGGAGGGGGCGCGAAGAGGTGTATTGGTGAGGTGTGCGAGCGACGAATGTGTGCCAAAGTGTTCGGTGGTCAGGTGTGTGACCAAGGCTGTGAGTGGAATGGGTGTGCCTGGGTGTGTAAGGAACGGTACAAGGAGCATGGAAACGGCTGGAGGTGTGAGCAAGGAACGGGCTGCGGGGTGTAAGCATGCAGGTGAAGCATCGACGTTAGACGGGGTAGAGTTTAGAACGACTTATAGCCGAATCGGGCCCTCGGTGCGTGCTGGGCCTCGCTTTGAACGGCCGCGTCCGTGCTCCACTAGGCGGAGCGGGCAGCCCGATAGGAAGGGTCGTTATGGCGACCACGTTTTGTTGAGACGTGCCGGCAGGTCGAGATCGGGACATTGGATGGCTCCACGCCGAGGTGATGCATGGGATCTCGGCCCGGGTAAGCCCCCGTCCCTGCACCGAGTGCCGGACGCATCCAGCCGCAGGCACAAAACAACCAGCATCCATTGCTTGGCTTTACGAAACCGGGCTTTGGACAGGGATTGGCGCACCGAGAGGTATTAGTGAGTAGACTGGGTGATGAGGTTAGTGTTTTGGACCCAAAATTAGAGAAAAACAAAATTTGATGATTGGCAAGGGATTGGCAGTAGTGATTGGCAGATGATGGGCAGTGATTGGCAAATTTTAAATTTGTTGAAATTAGATGTGCAAAATTGGTAGTGAGAGACCCCCGATGTGGTGGGATGGCAAATCCACCATCCTTCCCATGGTGGGGGCAAAGGAGCAATAGATTATGGGGTGTATGGCAGTGAAAACTAGCCCGGGTGGGTTAGGATATGGTGTGTAGGGATCTAGCGAAGATGACCTTAGGTAACGTTAAGTTTAGTTAGTGACTGATACCTGTAGTGGGGACGCAGGTAGATTAGTATGGATGATAATGACGTGGGAGCGCAATAGTTTAAAGGGACGACTGGGAAGCGCAAGTTTCAGAAGGGAGTAGTTAGCTGAGATGATGCTGTGTGTGTGAGGATTGAACAGGTGTGATTGCACAGGTGTGCAACTGGACAGGTGTGTGGAGTAGTGTATGAGTAGTGAGTGAGTGGATCAGCGCGAATGCGCTTGGGGAGAGAAGGGTGCGGGTGGCACCAGGTGTGAGAGCACAGGTGTGCAGGTACAGGTGTGTGGAGAGAGTTGGAGTGAGTGGTACGGAGTGGTGTGCATGGTGCGAAGGTGTGGATGGGGGAAGAGTGGACCCCTTTCACGAGCACCCGGGGCGGGTAGTGTAAGTGTTAGGTAGAGGGTGCAGGTAAATTGTGGTTGGATATTGGCATTTGTGGTGCGGTTGCAGAATGGTGTTGTGAATGGGTGCATTAGTGTTGTGGAAATGGCTGGGCGTGTAGCCTGTTAGTGTGTGTAGTTGGTTGGGCACTCCACCACTGTGAGGATGTCGGTCAGGTGAGGCCGCAGGTGGGCTCTGGGAGCCGGTAGTTGTGAGTGGGTGCCTGAGGATCCCGGGTGTGGATCGGGCAGCCCAGTGCCAGAGAGGGCACGGAGTGGGGAGAGAGCCAGAGGGCCTTCCCCAGGTAGTTAGGTTAGGGTGAGGAGCAGGTAAGCTCGGAGGCAACTGCAGTGGTGGAGGTGTGCAGGTGGGTAGACCCACTGGGAGAGGTACACGTCGCAGCCCAGAAATTGTACGAGGGCACCGGGAGATGAATCGGGGGAGTGAGACCCCAAATTGAAGAGCACCACAGTTTGGCCAATGGGAATTGGTTTTTAGAACCCATAGTGTAAGAGGGCCAATGGGTTGGCCGGAGAAAGACCCCGGGTAGTGTAAAGTTGTTAAAGTCATTTAGGAAATAGTTAGGATTGATGAACCTGTCGCACCATACGCAGCCACTTACCTGTGGTGATGATGATGACTCCACACCTGTGTTTTCTTTGTTTGTTGCAGGAAATGAAATTGCTGTTGGATTTGTGAGACGCATCACGACGTGGATGAGACATTGGGGTGATTCCATCTCTCCCTCCCTAGGAGGGACTGATGATGAATTGGTGATGGCAAATTTTGATGTTGAGTTGGAGATGGCAAATTTTGATGAGAGTTGAAAATGGCAAATTTGATTGGTTAGGAGGGAGAGAAGACGAATTTGGTATATGGGAGGAACGGGGAAGACAGTAGGGATGTTTGTGGATTTGTAAAGTAGATGTTTATGGGTAGTGTTGTGTTTTGTTGATACAGTAAGGGGTAAGGGAGGGGCCATGTAGGTTACCTGGTGGGGGGGGCGTACGGTAGGAACGTACCTGTCTCACCTGGTTCCCATGTGCCCCCAGTGTGCATCACCTTGCATTGCGTGCACTTTTGCGCCCTTACCACCTTGCTCACTTGTCTTGTTTTTGTCTCCCACCTCCGAGGATCTGGCTTTGGGGTAGAGAGAGAGGAGAGAGAGGTGCTGGCGACGCAGTTGTGGGCCTGCACTTTCGCTGCTTGCTGCCGGGATCGATACACCATATGGACCGCAATGTTTGTGGCCACCCACGATGGACCGCAGTTCGTTTGCGGCCAAGCACCACCCGGGGATGGACCTATGGGTCAACGTGGCACCTATGCCATACAGGTGAACCACTTTTAAGTAACACCAAGTGCACCACAAGAAGAGCAAGAGACACCTGCAGGGTTAGGGGTTGTCGCATTTATTTTTAATCATTGAACAATGGTGACTGCACCGATTGGTGGTGGGGTGGTGCTGTTGATGCTCGGAAAGGGTGCTCTGCACGTTATTAAAGGCCGTCGGCCACAGAGCACTCGTGGGTTGGTGTATCGATGTTGGCAAGCGCGCTCTCTCTATGCATAACATCTGCATGTGTTCCTCCAAAAACAGGTCCTGGATCGTAGTGTAAATAGCAGCGTAGTCTTGTAAATAATGCTCCCTACCGGCTGTATGTTTAGTTTGAGAATTCTTTCCGGATTCGGTTATCCTGTGGGTGTGTTTCTGTGAGGAGAAGGGTGCAACGTCGCAGGGGGACATATTTACTCATTTGTGAATATCTATAAAACTGTCGCACTCAGGGTAGAGTTAATAGTAGAGGGAACTACATTGCGTGCCACACTAAAGTAGGTAAAAATTTATCGGGTCGGGACGCCCCGAGGGTAGAGAAGGGTGCAATGTTGCGAATATGGAATTTGACCTCCATATCCGCTTGTAAATATTCCCCTATCTTCTCCGATACTCCCCAACTCTCCCCTTACCCCATTCCCTAGTCCCATTGTCTGTAAACAACACCCATTAGAGCCGATCTTCCCCTTCATTCCCCCATTAAATGTCGTGCCCAGGTCCCCCGCACCACACGTAGACAATTATAGGACATCTTGCTAGTTATTCTTAATCTATGTCAGTTAAGGACTTGTTTCCATTAATTATGACTCTTCGTTGCACCAGAATGTGATGATATGGCACCAGTAGGAGTTTAGGACCTTCCCATACCTCCCCGCATCTCTTCCCATCATCTCAAGCTCCAACAACAACCACAACAACAGCGGCTTTGCGTCCTCACTCCGGCTCGGTTGGCCGCCATTGAACATGTGCTCGACGGGGTTACCCAGAAGGGGGCTCCCTGTCGGCCCCTCGTCAAGGGCGGAGCCGGTAACCCCCGCACCCAATGAGAAGCCATGGGCCGATGCCATATGGGGCGGAGCTAACGAGCGAGGGCGTGACTCCCCGCCGGGGATACGCGGCCCCGCGCCGGACGTGACGTGAGATGCGCCCCCGAGCTTGGAAGGACAAGACGCCACCCTCCCGAGCGCTGAGCGACCTCCCCGGCATCTCCACCAAAGTCGCGACCCACGAGCGCTGAGCGACCTCCCCGCATCTGCTGGACACCAACGTACGCGATTCTGTCCCTGAGCCAGGTGCACCTGAGCCATCGACTGCCGCTTTCCTGGCCATCAAACCCCGTGTGAGTGAGCCTTGTCCCGTTTATCTGTGGTCTGTCTAGGGTTAATATAAGAGTGTGTTTAAGTGCCCACCTTCCTATGTTTCCCTCTTGTCCCTGTAATCTAACCTTTTCCGCCTTAATATAACCTCCTCCGGAGGTCTTGAGAACTGAACCCCTGGTGTCGTATTGTGTGATTGTAATCCAGCCGTGTGTCTTCTTTTTCTTTCCTATTGAGCCAGCATAGCGCGGCTTCGTCGACGTTCGAGTACAATCGGGTAACTTGTACGGATACGGCGGCCATCCCGCTCGGCCCACCATACCATCAAAGTCGTATCTGTAACAATATATTATTTATTTATCTGGCATGGGGAGGTGTAGAATGTATATGTATCGCTACTTGTTTATTTTTATTTTTATGGAGGCCGACCAAACTCTTTGCAGAGCAAGCTGAGGTTTCTTGGCAAGTGTTACACTGGTTGTTTACTATTTCCTTTACAGCGTTGTTTGTCGGTGTTCTAGCCACAAAGAACAAACAGGGGTGAGGGAGAGGGCTGGAGAAACAATCATAAGTGGCAAACACAAACTGAAATACATTAAATAACTGGAGATTTCATAACCAAATTTCGTCCGTATCCGTCCACAACTTTTTGAGATATCCTCTTCACAAACAAAGAAAACAGACAGACAGACAGACAGAGGTGAAAACATCACCTTCATCCACTTTCGGTGGCGGAGGTAGTAACTAGTTATATAACTTGTGCACCGCAATTAACCATTAAAGAGCTATAATAATGTGTCCGACATTGGGAATACCAATAACTACTCATAATAACCAGGTGCATCTCAAAGGAATAGTAACTATAGTTACAATGATGACTGTATGACCCAGGGTGACGTAGTAATTGCTGATGATTACCTGGTACGAGATTTTAAAAACTTTATGAACTAATTGCTTAAACCCAGCTTGTTGAACGCGCGCACGCACACACACACACACACACACACACACACACACACACACACACACACACACACACACACACACACACACACACACACACACACACAATAAAGTGCGCACCTGCACATCGTAAGGAAATCAAAAGTTAGTAAATCGGCCGCATTGGACACATTGCGGACAAATTGTCCTTCATCGATTGTCCAGGCATTTACAAATGTTATTTGTCTCTGTATCTGTAAGTACTCAGGTCAGACGTCAGAGCTCGTGTTTCTCCGACTCAAGTGTCTATGTTTAGTAGAACCTGTTTGGCAAATAACACTCATCGCATTCACAAATAACCCAACGAGTACGCCCAACCTGGAGCGGCCAATCAGGAGGCAGCCTCAGTCGAGCCCCCTGGATAGCCAATGAAAATGCACCACAAAAAGGGCGTGGCGCTGGCGCCCAATCAACGTCACCGGGAGAGTTCGGTTTACATTCACCGTGCCCACATTGGCATCTCAAAATTAGACAAATCAAAACATCTTCGGTTTGCCATTGCCAAGGAACTGCATCCTTTGGTCTTCACTCATTGAGAATCCTCAATTCACTAATCGCAGCGATCACGACCCATGCATGGCTCAACCCACCCAGGGACCCGAGAACAGCCGGGAGCTGGATCGCATCCTTGAGTTTCTGCTGGCGCATTGGTCTACGGGTCGAAGTCCCCCACCGCCGGGTCCGAACACCGCTTCACCGTTTGCCCCGACACTCGACGACATCGAGGAGTTTCTAGTTGAGAGGGAACTGGTCCATCATCCCAAAGCTCCATTTTCATTGCCCTCCCAGGAGGAAAAGGCCAGAGCGAGTGACAAAGCTCTTCAGATCTCTGTAGATCCACCTTCAAGTCGCCCCAATCCTCAACCTCGTCATGACGTTGTTGCCTCGACTCAGGTGACGACACAAAGTCACCCCCGTCAGACCCTGATCCCTACCGTCCTCGGTTCGGTGGCTGCAGATCCAGCTGGACCAGGTCTGGCTTTAAGCTTACCTACCCTTTCTCCAGGTTCCACGTGGCTCCTGGTTCCGCTCTCCATTCCTATACAATCTCCGGCCAGAGCTTCTGCTGGACCAAAACGCCAAGAGAGGTCTCAGCGATGCCCAGAGCCAGGCTGCGGGAAAGCGTACGGACGAGCCAGTCACCTGAGAGCACACCTGCGGTGTCACACCGGAGAGAGACCGTTCGCCTGCGTGTGGCAGGGGTGCCAGCGAAGGTAGGTCCACAAAGCATTAATGACAATGACGTCATGATGCTCATCCTAGATTGATGAATGTGAGGAAAGAAGTTAAATTATCCTGGTATCCATCAATAACACAAGTGACATTTTGATGACGTCCTGTGCAACTATACACGAAACGGTGTAGCTGAAAAGGGAAATGGCGGTGTGCGTCGGTACGTTTTGGACATGAAGTCGAGGCTCATGGAAGAGGTAGAAGAGTATGGACCGAAACAAAATAAAACTGACACGGCACTCTTCGCCGTCACGACATCGACAGATATGCCTCCGTTCACATGATTACATTATTATACATACTTGTACCAAGCCCTTCAGCTGTTCTCAAGTGTCACATTTTTACCTGGCATGACCTCTGACCTTCGATGCCGAAATCTGATGACTTCATCTTTTCATCATATTAAAGCGCGGTGTTACGCGCGCTGCTTGTGAGCAAGGAGGAAGCGGACAAGCGGTAACATATAAACGTCTTTATTGTAAGAGCACACTGTAACACTAAACTGCTCCGGGCTGGTCGCCCGGTGTATATCATGAGGCCACGCCTACCCCTCGGGCGTGGCCACCGCCCACTTGGTGCGTGGAATGATGTCACCACGCCAGTGGGCTTTTGTGTCCGCCACACGCGCCCCCCCAGAATTCCCGCGCACCTGGAGGGCCAGTTTGCGGGGCAGACGAATGACCCGGCCGAAGCGCCCCCTGGCGATCGGCGGCGTCCGGGTGCAGGGATGCCAGGTGGGATGCCCCTGGCTGCCCCTGGGATGGGTGCAGGACCGGGGGGCGGCGTGACGGCGGGGCTGGGCGGTGCCGGGGGTCCGCCCGCAGGAGGGCGGCCCCGACGTGGGGGTCGGGCCACTGGCGGTGGATGGTCCACATCGAGGTGGGCCGGCTTGAGGCGGTCTACCGAAACGCGGTCAGGAGTACCGCCGATGTCCAGGGTGAAGTGCTTCGCCCCGGTCTCCAGCACGCGGAAAGGCCCGTCGTACGGGGGCCGCAGTGGTGTCCGATGGGCATCGTGGCGGACGAAGACGTACTCCGCCGTGCGAAGCTCCGGGGCGACGTGCGTCGGTGGGTGCCCGTGGCATGCCGTTGGCACCGGGGCGAACCTCTGGGCGGTCTCTTGCAGAGCGGAGCGCTGCTGCGCCGCGGACCATGGTGCCGTGGAGTCGGGGAGGAACTCGCCCGGCACCCGCAGGGGTTGCCCGAAGACCAACTCCGCCGCGGATGCGCGCAGGTCCTCCTTGGGCGCCGTCCGGAGGCCCAGCAGGACCCAGGGGAGCCTGTCGACCCAGCCGCCATCGCGGAGGGTGGCCCGGAGCGCGGCCTTCAATGAGCGGTGAAATCGCTCACACAGGCCGTTAGCCTGGGGGTGGTAGGCCGTGGTTCGGTGCAGCCGGACCCCGAGCCCCTGCGCAACCACCCCCCAGAGCTCCGAGGTGAACTGGGGGCCGCGGTCGGATGAGATGTCTGAGGGGGCGCCGAACCGGGCGACCCAGGTGGCGATGAAAGCCTGCGCGACATCGGCCGCCGTTGTCGACGCCAAGGGCACGGCCTCCGGCCACCGGGTGGTGCGGTCCACCATGGTGAGGACGTAGGTGAAACCCCGCGAGGGGGGCAGAGGTCCCACCAGGTCCACGTGGACGTGGTCAAACCGGCGTTTCGGCACCGTGAACGGGGCCAACGGGGCCTGGGTGTGCCGGTGCACCTTGGCCAGCGCGAGGCACGTCCTGGCCCAGCCGCGGACGGCCTTCCGGAGGCCATGCCAGACGAACTTGTCGGCGATCAGCCTTTGGGAGGCCCTCGTGCCCGGGTGGGACAGGCCGTGGATGGCGTCAAACACCTGGCGCTGCCAGCCCGCGGGCACGATGGGGCGAGGACGCCCGAGGGAGACGTCGCACAAGAGGGCCGCGCCCGCGCCGTCGAACGGCACCTCGGTGACGCGGAGGCCCGTGACGGCGGTCCGCAAGGCCTGGACGTCGGGGTCAGCGGCCTGGTCGATGCCGAGGTGGACTGCGTGGGCGACGGCCTGGGAAAGGCAATCCACCACCGGGTTGTCCTTCCCCGCGACGTGCTGGATGTCCGTCGTGTACTCGGACACGGCCGAGAGGTGACGCTGCTGCCGGGCCGACCACGGCTCGGTGACTTTGCCCATCGCAAAGATCAGCGGCTTGTGGTCGACGAAGGCAGTGAACGCCCGGCCCTCGAGCAGATGGTGGAAGTGCCTGACCGCCAAGTGAAGTCCGAGCAACTCGCGGTCGAAGGTACTGTAACGGCGTTCGGGTGGGCGAAGCTGCCGGCTAAGGAACGCCAGCGGTTGCCAAGCTCCACGCACCCATTGCTCGTGCACCGCGCCCACCGCGTAGTCCGAGGCATCGGTGGTGAGGGCGATCGGTGCATCGGGCGCCGGGTGCGCGAGCATGGTGGCGTTAGCCAAGGCGAGCTTCGCGCCCGTGAACGCCGTGTCCATCTGCTCGGTCCAGGTAACGTCGCCTTTGCCCGGCTTACCTCGGAGAGCTTCGTGCAGGGGGCGCAGGAGCTGGGCGATACGGGGCAGGAACCGATGGTAAAAGTTCACCATGCCCAGGAACTCCTGCAGCCCTCTGATCGTGCGGGGGCGCGGAAACCCCTTCACCGCCTCCACCTTGGCCGGTAGGGGGACGGCTCCATGCCTGGTGACACGGTGCCCCAGAAAATCGATTGTGGCGGCGCCGAACCGGCACTTTGCGGGGTTCACAATCAGGCCATGCTGGCCCAGGCGTTCGAAGAGCGTGCGGAGGTGGCGTAGGTGCTCTTCGCGGGACGCGCTGGCGACGAGGATATCGTCCAGGTAGACGTAGACAAAATCCAAGTCGCGCAGGACGCTGTCCATCAATCGCTGGAACGCCTGAGCCGCATTCTTCAGACCGAAGGGCATGCGCAGGAACTCGAAGAGTCCGAATGGCGTGATGACCGCCGTCTTCGGGACGTCCTCCGGCCTGACGGGGACCTGATGGTAGCCGCGTATGAGGTCCACCTTCGAGAAGAAGGACCTGCCCACCAAACGGGCGGAAAAGTCCTGAATGTGGGGGACGGGGGTAGCGGTCGGGAGTCGTGGCGTCATTGAGACGGCGATAGTCCCCGCACGGTCGCCATCCCCCGCCGGGCTTCGGCACGATGTGCAGCGGCGACGCCCAAGCGCTCTCTGAGCGCCGAACGATGCCGAGTCGCTCCAGGGTAGCGAAAGCCGCTTTTGCCACCGCCAGCTTCGTCGGCTCGAGGCGGCGTGCCCGGGCGTAGACCGGTGGCCCGACGGTGGGGATGTGATGGGCCACCCCGTGCTTGACGGCCCCCGCCGAGAAGGTGGGCCGCGTGAGGGCCGGGAAGCCGGCGAGGAGGCGGGTGAATGCGTCCGCTGCCGGAAGCGTACAGACCAACGTGGCCGGAACCGAATCGTTCGGCAAGCCGCTTGGCAAGCCGCTCGTTGAGCTGGGCAACGCACAAGCGAGCGAGCTGAACGTCTCGGCCTGGACAAGCCGTCTGCGCTTGACGTCGACCAGGAGCCCATTAGCGCACAGGAAGTCCGCGCCAAGCAGTGCCATGGGCACGTCGGCGGTGACGAACGTCCATCGGAAAACCTGCCCTCCAAACCGCAGAGAGAGGCAGCGTTTTCCGTACGTACGGATGGGCGTCCCGTTCGCGGCAAGCAGCGCGGGGCCCCCACCCGCGGCGTGCTTGTCTGACGTGCCGGCGGGAATGACACTCACCTGCGCTCCCGTGTCGCACAGGTAACGGCGCCCGGAGAAGGTGTCCGTTATGAACAGCAGGCTGTTCGAACAGCCGGCGCTCATCGCCACTATTGAGCGCCGGCCCGAGCGTTTCCCGACCCGTTGAAGGAGCACGGCGGATGACACCGCCGAGCTTCGTGGCCGAACTTGGCGTGGAACCAGCACCAGGTGGTGGAGCTGGAGGAGCGTGGCTGGCTCCGCCAGGCCGGTGGAGTTGGCGGGTTTCCCCGCGGTGGCGGTTTTCGCCGCGGCGGTGGGCGGGGCGTGGCGGCGTTCACGAGGTGCGTATCAGCATGCTGCTGAACATCAGCGTGCTGTAGAAGCTGATGCTGTGGAACATGCTGCTGAACATCAGCGTCGAGGGCCGTGACGGCCACGCCGACGCTTGCCCGCGTGACCGAAGCGGCGAAGTACCTGTCCGCCTCGGCTGCCAATGCTCGGGGTTCCGTTAGCTCGGTCCCGGCCAATGCGAGGCGAACCTGCGCTGGAAGTTGGCGCCGGAAAAGCGCCCGGAATAGCGAACCGGGGGCTTCGTCGCCCAACAGTGACAGCATATGGTCCATTCGGACCGACGGGCGCGTCTCACCGAGCTCGGGGAGATCCAGGAGGCGGTTGGCCCGTGCGTCGTCCGTGAGGCCGAACGTGGCTAGGAGTAGCCGCTTGAGTGCCTCGTACTTGTGGCCGTCCGGTGGGTGGCGAAGGACGGACACAACTCGAGCGGCCGTGCCGGGCCCGAGGGAGGCGACGACATGGCAGTAGCGCAGGTCGTCGTTGCTGAGGCGCCGAAGCTGAAATTGGGCTTCGGCTTGAACGAACCAGACTTCGGCCTGGGCCTCCCAAAATTCGGGAAGTTTAATCGCCATTGCCTTGTCGTTGGCCATTGCAATGGCGTCGTGTTCGGAAGGATCGCTACGGCAGATCCAACGTCGAGGGTCACCAGTAAAGCGCGGTGTTACGCGCGCTGCTTGTGAGCAAGGAGGAAGCGGACAAGCGGTAACATATAAACGTCTTTATTGTAAGAGCACACTGTAACACTAAACTGCTCCGGGCTGGTCGCCCGGTGTATATCATGAGGCCACGCCTACCCCTCGGGCGTGGCCACCGCCCACTTGGTGCGTGGAATGATGTCACCACGCCAGTGGGCTTTTGTGTCCGCCACAATATAATACATACTTGTGCCGATTTTGGTCAAAATCCCATCACTGGTTCACGACTTATCGTGATAACAGGACTTTTACCTAACACGACCGATGACCTTTGACTTTGTGACCCCAAATCCAATCAGTTCATCTTTACTTCATTATACATACCTGCGCAAAGTTTGACTTGGATCCCATCAGCCGTTCTGAAGTTATTGCGGGCAACGAAAACCTATCATGGACAGACGGACAGGCAGGCGGACAACCCAAAAACATCCTCCCCGACCCCTCATTATTTGCCACATCCCTGGTTTGTCCAAGTCTCCCTCCATTTTGTCCATCGGCCCTATTATTGGTCTGTCTGCTTCTTTGTCTCTGTTTCTATCTGTCTGTCTGTCTCTACTTGTCGGTCTGTCACTATCAGTTTGTGTCTGTATCTGTCTCTATCTATCTGGCTGTCTCTCTGTCTGGGGGATGGGGGGGGGGGGGGGAAGGGGAAGGGAGGCAGGAGAGGAAGGGGGTTCATAAACATGCTGGTGGGTGAATGTGGCGTTCATCACGTTTCTGAGTTAAGTGTGTTGCCTAATCAGGAAGAAGAAGAAGCCGTACCACCAAATTCTTCCACTTCCGGAATTGTTTGATTTATTTGTGTTCAAATGTCTGGTGATTTTGTATTTCTTTATGCGAATGTGTACTTGTATATAACTCTCATTAATTTAAAAAGGCTTCGGCACGATCGAGTGATATATATATATTTTTTCACTCCAAAAAAACGAACTTTTTTTTTTTTCATAATTATTTTTTGTTTGTCTAAAACACTCCCAGACACTCACTGATGAACCTCTGAAGGTTTGACGGAGATCCGTTCAGCCATCTCTGAGAAAAATGGCGACACACAGACAGACATCTCTCTTATATAGTATATATAAAACACAGTTTGTGTGTGTGTGTGTAATGTTACCGATAGACTCCTAAACAGAGAGGCTTACGTGCTTGATATTTGACATAGACATGGCCATTGAGCCTGGGACGAACATGGCCGAACTCAAAATATTTGACGATCCATATTTTTTATTCATATTTACCTCAGCGCATTTCAGCGAAGTACCCGCTAATTC